>NW_022589728.1:45378037-45398938 GCF_004348235.1 Phoca vitulina
GGGGTGGGGGGGGGGGGGGGGGGGGGGGGGGGGGGGGCGGGGGCGGGCAGGGTGTACAATGTAGTCAAAAAAGTCAATGCCTGATCATAAGAGTATGTGTATGAGAATAATGCTGGTAGTGATGATGCCCACATCCCAGCTGTAAGCACCATGAGCTGCTGCTGGCTGATCCAGGCAAGAACATGTGTCAGCCCATGTCGCTGAGCCTCCTCAACAGCACGTGGGACAGCTTATTCCCACTTCCTCTTGGTCTACGGTTGTTAATTGGAGCACTCACATCTGCCACTGCTGAGGTCTTTACACTTCACACCTTCAATAAAAACACATTGGTCTCATTGTCATGGGCAACTTTCCAGTTTTCTAGTTCTCACACCTGTGAATACTCAGTCTCCACTATTCCATTATCATCAGGAGTATATTTACTTGGACACTGTCACAAAAATCTGAATTTGCATTGCTGAATAAGAAAAAAATGTTCTATGACCTAATAATAAAAAAATATTTTTATTAGAGATACTATAATTCATAAAGTCAAGCTTGATTACAGATTTGTTCTGTGTTTTGCATTTACCTCTCTAAAATGGGGGGCGGGGGGTAGGAAGCACCATCATTCCTGAGCCTATACGTAGCCACCACCACGTATGCACTGACTGTTCACTGAGCAAGCCTTGCTTGTCTTAAAGAAAAAAAAAAAAAAGTGTCTTTTACAAATAAAATTCCAAAGGAAGAAACACTTAACAGAGAAGTTTTCTTTCGTAAATGTTATGATTTGGGTATAACAAGCCATATTGAATCCATTGGGTTTTTGGTAATAGATTTCAAAATACATCATAAATGTAAGTAATATGATGACTAATGGGTCAAGTAAAGTTGGAACATTTTAAATGAGAAAATAGCTGGAACAGTTTTCGGGAGACTTTTCCAGTTGATGTTTGGTCCCCCACAAGGTGTGTATTAACATAAACTTAGGGGAATCACCTCTGGGGCTTGAATTCGCTCTCTGATTTCATTACTACAATATGATTCTTTTCATTTCACTATTAAGTCACCTCCTGAGGTGATGGGAGCATAAAATAAGTGTAATTTATTTGTATTTGTCTAATCTCCTTTTAACTCAATAGTCATCTCATCATTCTGTTTCCTGGTAGCTGTTCAGAAAGTTTTGAAGGGTAATTAGAATCTGATAATGGACAGGCATGGGTTTACTTGGTAACTTAAAGATACAGAATGTGTTCTGGGGATGGTGAGAAATTATATCTGGCAAAAAAATAGATGACTCAGCTGCGAGATTCTCTATTACTGCATATTCTTAAAACCTAAACTTTAAAGTAATCCATTTATTAAAATTTGATGAGGAGGGGCGCCTGGGTGGCTCAGCCGTTAAGCGTCTGCCTTCGGCTCAGGTCATGATCCCAGGACCCGGGGATCGAGCCCCGCATCAGGCTCCCTGCTCGGCGGGAAGCCTGCTTCTCTCTCTCACACTCCCCCTGCTAGTGTCCCCTCTCTCGCTCTCTCTCTCTGTCAAATAAATAAATGAAATCTTTAAAAAATAAAAAAATAAAATTTGATGAGGATTATGAAAAAATTCTAAACCTTTTAAAACAGTCTGATAGTAATTGGAATAAAATCCACATTGACAACTTACGCCTGGTTCCTTATCCAGGTATATTTCCAGTTCCTATAAAACGTTATTCTATATAGCTCCCACTGTGTCTCTGTTGAAGAAAACTTTTCTAGTCCATTTTTATTACTGTTTTCATCTTAATAATGAAGTTAATGTTTTTCATCAGTTTTAAGTATAAATACCAGAAAATACATTGCTTAATTTTTATTTTTATTTTTTTTGTGTTTAAAAACGCCAGACTCTTTTGTTGCATAATTTTTCACATTTGTAAAAATAATCTTCCTGTCACTATGAAACTGAAAGTATTTACAGTAAAGGCATTTTTTTTCTACCCACAAAAGGTGACTGCTCATTCAAGGATGTGAAAGTTTTAAAGGCATTGGTGGGTAATAAATGTAACAGTACAGATTTGTTACACTTTCAGATGTGACAGTAACTTCATGATTTTAGTTGAAGGATTCATACATCTTGGTGGACTTTACCCAGCCGTAACGGGCACTATTTCATTTGTGGTGCTTTTCGTTCTGGTGCATGCTTCCTGTCTCTTGGTGGAGCTGGTACTTTTGAAAGGAATACCTGGTTTTACAGAATAGCCTCATTTCAGCTCTGCTTTTGGGGCTCTTGGCTTTTTGGCACTCTCCAGCTTGCCCAAATGGGACTGCCCAGCCCCTCTGTTTACACATGGAGCCAGCTCTAGGGGGGCAGGGATGAGGGACTGGGACTGTGTGTGCCACTGGAGGGCACCGTGCACAGATGTTGCACTGTATGCAAACAAACATACAAAAAAAATTTTAAGGTAGATTATTTAAATGTTTTAAATCTCAATTTTTTCTTTTTTTTTTATTATGTTATGTTAATCACCATACATTACATCATTAGTTTCTGATGTAGTGTTCCATGATTCTTTGTTTGCATATAACACCCAGTGCTCCATGCAGAACGTGCCCTCTTTAATACCCATCACCAGGCTAACCCATCCCCCCACCCTCCTCCCCTCTAGAACCCTCAGTTTGTTTCTCAGAGTCCATAGTCTGTCATGGTTCGTCTACCCCTCCGATTTTCACCCCTTCCATTATTACCCTCCTGCTATCTTCTTTTTTTTTTTTTAACATATAATGTATTATTTGTTTCAGAGGTACAGGTCTGTGATTCAACAGTCCTGCACAATTCACAGCGCTCACCATAGCACATACCCTCCCCAATGTCTATCACCCAGCCACCCAGTCCCTCCCACCGCGCACCCCTCCAGCAACCTCAGTTTGTTTTCTGAGATTAAGAATTCCTCATATCAGTGAGGTCATATGATACATGTCTTTCTCTGATTGACTTACTTCGTTCAGCATAATACCCTCCAGTTCCATCCACGTCCTTGCAAATGGCAAGATTTCATTCCTTTTGATGGCTGCATAATATTCCATTGTGTATATATACCACATCTTCTTTATCCATTCATCTGTTGATGGACATCTTGGCTTTTTCCATAGTTTGGCTATTGTGGACATTGCTGCTATAAACATCGAGGTGCACGTAACCCTTTGGATCCCTACATTTGTATCTTGGGGTAAATACCCAGTAGTGCAATTGCTGGGTCGTATGGTAGCTCTATTTTCAACTTTTTGAGGAACCTCCATACTGTTTTCCAGAGTGGCTGCACCAGCTTGCATTCCCACCAACAGTGTAGGAGGGTTCCCCTTTCTCCTCATCCTTGCCAACTTCTGTCGTTTCCTGACTTGTTACTTTTAGCCATTCTGACTGGTGTGAGGTGATATCTCCTTGAGGTTTTGATTTGGATTTCCCTGATGCCGAGTGATGTTGAGCACTTTTTCATGTGTCTGTTGGCCATTTGGATGTCTTCGTTGGCAAAATGTCTGTTCATATCTTCTGCCCATTTCTTGATTGGATCATTTCGATTTGTTTCTTATAAAAAGTTAACAACAACTGTCTTGTGCTATGCGTATATAGTTCTACTAGAGTTTTGAACTTTATGAAAACTTTCATCAGCTGCTGTTCAGTGATTGAGAGATTGTACTCCTAGGTTTAAGATCACCCAAAGAATGAGGTTTTGATGTATACATCACAGTTTTGACATGATCCCATAGGAAAGATAAATCAAGTGACCAAAGTGGCCAAAGAAGAAGCCCTCCTTGACCACTCCACTGGTCTGAGAAAGAGTTGTTTAGAAACCAACACCACAAAAATTGACATTAAAAATTCACATTTCAAATTCATGAAACAAAAGAAATATATAAGAAATTTAAATAATTAAGCTTTCAAAATATTTTTAAAATCTGTAGCATTTATGCTTCTGAAGTTCTTAAAGTTTAAAATCACACTGACATTCTTGGGACAAACTGTATGAGAGAGGGAGATCCAAGGTACTACTTCAGAATGTCTTTTTCCTAAAATTTGTTGAGTCCTGATCAATTGTTATGTATAAACTAGTGACCTCATAGAGATTCATGAATTTTAAAGATAGACAAGACAGGCAACTGTAATTAATTATGTACTTGCCATCTCCATTTTCAAGCCATTAGACTTGTATGGAATATGTATTATGGGCTGTCCTCAGTGTTGCTTTGGGAAATGGATCTTTCTGATTTCAGACTATTAAAAGCAGTTATATTTGATAAAATAAGGTCAGTGTGACTCAAATAGATTCATAGTTGAAATTCACCAATATGATTAGATTTTAGTACACATTTCCTTTTTAGAATTATCAGCATTTGAACTCTACTGACAAAAAGAAACCTTCTTTTAAAATGTATTTTGTAATACAAGCCAGGTCCTATGAAAGAATATATTCTCTCTTGTGAATTAACCCTGTGCTTTTGAGTTTTACCAGCTTAACTGACTCTAGGCTAGCTGGTAAAGCCTCTAACTTTAATATGCCTCATTCGGTGTTAGTAAGATCAGGAAGTGTCCTGTGGCTTCCCTAACATTTAGGAATAGCATTCCATCTTTTTCACCTTCTACAGAAGGGCCATAACAACGTTCTACTACCTGGTTGGAGGGGCCATGGAGAGTGGAAAGCAAGCCTCAAAAACTAACCTAGTACACATTTGGTTAACACATAGACCTAAAGTGGGCTTCCCCTACATATAGGAGCCATGGACATATTCAAGCTGTTGGCCTTTTGAGGAACACGTGTGAGACTAAAAACTAATGAAATGAAGTGGAAGGAAAACACTATTCTGGGGGTGCCTGGGTGGCTCAGTCGTTAAGCGTCTGCCTTCAGCTCAGGTCATGATCCCAGGGTCCCAGGATCAAGCCCCGCGTCAGGCTCCCTGCTCAGCGGGAAGCCTGCTTCTCCCTCTCCCACTCCCCCGCTTGTGTTCCCTCTCTCACTGTGTCTCTCTCTGTCAAATAAATAAATAAGATCTTTAAAAAAAATAAAAAAAACTACTCTATCATGCATATGACAAAGTCACATTGTTTTGTATTTTTTAAATTAATATGCAATGAAATCCTTTTTTGGTGTACAGTTCTGTGAATTTTAATTCATATATAGATATACATAACTACTACCACAATCAAAATATTGAACAGATCTATTATCCAAAAAAACCTCTCATGGTTTTTCTTTGTAATCATACCCTCCCTGAAGCTCTAAACTGATGATAGCTACTGCTGTCCACCACTTTAAGGTGTTTTGTTTATTTTGCCTTTTTGAGAATGTCATACAGATGGAATCCCATAGCATGTAACCTTTTCAGACTGGCTTCTTTCGTTTACATCCTGCCTTTGAGACTCACCCAAGGTGTTGCATGCATCAGTAGTATATTCCTTTTTATTGCTGAGTAGTATTCCATTATGTGGATGTACCACAGTTTAACAGTTCATCCATTGAAGGCCATCTAAATTGTTCTCCAGTTTTGTGATTATGAATAGAGCTACATCAAACATTTGTGTATAAGTTGTGTTAACCTAAGTTTTCATTCCTTTATGATAAATGCCTAGGTGTGGGATTGGTGAGTTATATAAATCATATATGAAACTGCTAAAATGTTTTCTGGAGTGGATGTATCATTTGGCATTCCCACCAGCAATGCCTGAGAATCCCGCTAGCTCCAGCTTCTCTACAGCACTTTATGTTGTCTGTATTTTTTAGTTTAGTCATTCTAATAGATGTCCCATTGTCATTTTAATTTATACTTTTCTAATGACTAATGTTGTTGGACATCTTTGTATGTGCTTATATGCCATGAATATATCCTCTTTGGTGAAGTGTCTATTCAGGTCTTTTGCCCATTGTAAAATTAGGCTGTTTGTTCCTTATTACCGAATTTTGAAAGATCTTTATTCTGGCTGCAGATCTTTTGTCAGATAAGCAGTTTGCTAATATTTTCTCCCAGTACATAGCTTGTTCTTTTCATTCTCTTAATACTACTTTTTACAGAGCAAAAGTTTTTAGTTATGAAGTCCAATTTATAAATTTTTTTAATTGAATCTTGGTTTTTTGGTACTATGTAGAAGAACCCTGCCTAACTCCAGGACTTGAAGATTTTCTCCTCTGTTTATATCTAAAGTGTTGTAATTTTACATTTTGCATTTAGATCCATGATCTCTGATCCATTTTGAGTTAATTTTATATAAGGTATAAAGTTGGGTTCAGGCACTTTTTCTTTTCTTTCTTTTTTTTTTTTTTTTTAGCATGTGGATGTCCAACACCATTTGTTAGTAAAACTATCTTTTCTTCATTGAATTGCCTGTGCATCTTTTCCAAAAATCATTTGACAGTTTTTGTTTGGATTATACTTCTGTACTCTCTGTTTTGTTCCACTGACATGTGTGTGTATCCCTTCTCCAAGACTATACTGTCTTGATCGTGGTAGCTTCGTGCTAAGCTTTAAAATCTTGTAAGTCCTCCAGTGTTACTCTTCTTTTTCAAAAGTCTTTTGGGTATTCTAGTTACTTTGTTCTCCTGTACAAATTTTATAATCAGCTTTTCTATATCTGAATAAATACTGCTGGGATTTTGATTGGAATTGTTTCAAATCTGTAGATCAGTTGGGAGAAGATTGACAACTTTACAAAGTTGAGTCTCCCAGTCCATGAGTATATGTAAAGTATGTGTCTCCATTTACTTAGATCTTTTTTGATATTTCATTAGAATTTTGTAGTGTTCAGCGTACATACCTGCATTTTATTAGAATTATTCCTAAGTGTTTATTTTATTTAGAGCTATTATAAATGTAATTTTTAAAAAAATTTTTTATTCCAACTGCACACTGTGGTTTGTAGAAATGGAATTGGTTTTTGTGTGGTGATCTTGTATTCTAAAATCTTGCCAAATTTCACTTACAAATTCTAGGAGTTTTTCTATATATTCCATGGAGTTTTCTACATGAGCAATCATGTTATCTGTGAATAGACATTTTTTCCCTTCCAATCTTTATGGCTTTTATTTCTTTTTCTTACCTTATTGCACTGGGTAGGATGTTTAATATTATGTTGAGTATGAGTAGTAAGAATGCATATCCTTGCCTTGTTTTTGATCCTAGGGGAAAAGCATTTGATCCTTCATGATTAAGTACGGTGTTAGCTCTAAGTTTTCATCTATGAACTTCAACAGGTTAAGGAAGCTCCCCTCTATTGATAGTTTCTTAAGAGTTCTTACCATAAATGGTAAGAACTTACCATAAATGGTAAAAACTTTTTCTGCATCAATTACTATGGTCTTTTTGTTTTTTAAACTGTTAACATCATTACTTTGATTGATTTTCTAATATTGAGCCAACCTTGTACTCCTGGCATAAACCCCTGTTGGTCATGGTATATTATTAGTTTTATATGTTGCTGGTTTGATTTCTAGCTTTTTTTGAGGATTTTTATGTCTCTGTTCTTAAGGTCTGTAGTTTTACTGTCTTTATCTGGTTTTGGTATCAATAATGATGGTTTCATAAAATGGACTGAGTAGTATTCTCTTCTATTTTCTGTGGCACAAGGAAATGAAGAAATGAAGGAAATGAGGGATTTTCATAGTCCCTGTTGTGAGCACTAGGAATTCTCCCCCCACTTGCTGAAGCCAGAAATAGAGGGTTTCTCCTAGTACTCCCTCTGTCCACACCTCATGCCACCTTCTGTTTTGGACTGTGTTTAGCACAGGCTGTGGGATACAGAAGGAAAAATGGCAAACTCACCTCCATTTTGGTAGTATTTTGCACTCTCGCCATCTTCCCCAGTCTTCTGTTACCTTTCCTTTTCAGTGTCCTCAAATAGCTATTCTGTATAGGTTTTATAATTGCATTCTCTCCAGCTTCTGGATATGCATAGAGTGGGAGGGACAGGATTCTATCTTCCCTAGAATCCTTAAATAATTTTTTTTTTTTTAAGAGAGCATACGCATGAGCCAGGGAAGGGGAGGGAGGGAGAGAGAGAATCCTAAGAGGCTCCATGGCCAGCCCAGAGGCCAACGTGGGGCTCCATCTCATGACCCTGAGATCATGACCTGAGCAGAAATTAAGAGTCAGACGCTTAACTGACTGAGCTACCCAGGCGCCCCTGGAATCCTTAAATAATTTTTTTTTTTAAAGGGAACTGGCAACTAACAAAGAGCAAGGTATATTAGATGTTTTTGCTTTAGGAAAAAAGGTAAAAAAAAAAAAAAAAGCTGGCAAACATTCCTAAGCCTTGAAACTTCATTTATACTCACATTAGAAACTCGGAATGTCGTGTGAGTAAATATGCATGTGGAATTCATGTTAGTTTTCTATTGATGCATAACAGATTCAGCACAAATGTAGTGGCTTGCAGCAACACGAAATTATTATCTCACAGTCCTGTAGGTCAGAAGTCCAGGTGGGTTCAGCCGGATTCTCTGCTCAGAACCTCACAAGGCCAAAATCAAGGTGTCAGTTGGGCTGGGCTCTAATCTGGAAGCTCCAGAGAAGAAACTCGTTCTAGTTATCTGCATAATCCAGTTCCTTGTGGTTGTGGGATCAAGGTCCCTAATTCCTTATTATCTGTTGGCTAACCCCTCAGTTCTAGAACCACTCATTCCTTCTCATATGACCCCCATCATCCTCAAAGCACTAATGGCATATAATAGAGCCCCTCTCAGGCTTCAGATCACTCTGACTTCCCTTTCTGCCTCCTTCATATGCCTTTTAAAGGGTTTATATATTTAGGCCTATCAAATAATTTCTGTATCTTAAATTCAACTGACCTAGGCTTTTTATCACAACTATAAAATCCCTTCACAGCACAGCAGTACCTAAAGTACTGTTTGATTTAATAACTAAGGGAGAGAAATCTTGGGCAGGGGAGTCATCTTTAGAATTCTGCAGAACCAGATTAGAATATTTTGAGATGCTCCAGCATGAAGTGACCAAACATGTACTTTGTGCTGAGTTGGAGGCCCAGTGCTGCATATTAATGATGAAAAATATGCACTCAAGGAACTTCTTGATTGGTGGGAGATATAATCTCACAAAATGATACTTGTGCAAGGGCAGCTTGGTGCAGAAAATGCTGAGCAGTATCCTGAACATGAGGCATTGGGCGAAGAAAGGATATAGTAGGCAAAGGAGCAACATGAGCAAAGGCCTAGTGGTAGGACTTAGCAGGAGTTGGGGGAGCAGGCCCTATAAACTCTGTGATATTTCTGGAACCTCATTGTGTGAGGCAGGCAATGGCTGCAGATAAAGAAAGGCAGGGCCTTTTTTTCCATTCTAAGGAGCTTGGTCTTCTATACCATAGGTAAAGAAGAGCCATGAAAGAGTTTTAAATAGGAGTGAGCCAATCAGGATTGCATTTGAAGCAAATCATTTGGAAATTACTCTGGAGACTGGATTAACGGGAATTGGTGTAGGCAGGGAAATCATTCAGGAGGCTTTATAATAGCTGAACAATATCAAAGCCATGGAGGAAAAAAATGGGGAATGGCTGGAATGCTGGAGAGAAGGAGATTGGATTCAAGCAATATTTTGGAAGTAGAATTGACAGAACTTAATCTTTGAGTGGATTTGGACCAGGACAAGAACATGAAATGGGTCAAAAAGTCAGATTTCTGATTGGAGCCACTTGGTAGATTATAGAGCCATTAACTGAGACAGGGAATATCGCATGTCCAAGAGGAGTAAATGGGTTGTTTTAGATAAAATGATTCGATGAGCCTATGAGAGTTCAATAGAAAGGAAAAATTCATTCGTTTTTTACTTCAGCACATCATTAAATACCCACTTGGTACTCACGGTGGAGCAGACCGTAGTTGAGGCACTCAGAATGTTAAGATGTAGGACAGCCCTTACTGGCCAGGAGCTCACAGTTCACTGGACTGTGACAGATACATAAGAAGGTACCTCTAAAAATCATATAAATAGGTGCCTGATGAGGCACTATGCAAAGGGTATTCTGGAAGCAATGGATGAGCAGCATCTTCCTTGGCACAGGGTCAAGAAAGATTTCCTGGAGGAAGTGACTCAAGGACTAAGTCTCAAAGGATGAGTTAGGCAAATAACCAGAGGTATAAACAGTTTTTTTCTGTGTCACTGTGACCACAATGATACCTGAGATAGGATCCATATCAAGGTAGTAGTCAAGCAACACTTGGTAGATATGGTAGGTAGATATATATATATATACACACATACCATTCCACGGGTGCTTTGACAGTTAACGGTTAGGGGAAATGGACCCCTTATGTTCAGCAGTTGGCTTAGGTGGATATTTGGGCAACTTCCTTAATGGATCACTAAATTGTTTCTATGGCTACAGAAGGAACACTTCAGACCCTTAGTTTAAGTCTGCATGTTATAAATCCAGACAAAAGCAAATAGTTTCTGGCCACAACATTTGAGTCTTCTATCTTTATAGCTTTTGTTTTGGTTTCCTGTTGTTCCTTTCATCTGTTAAGATTGTCCTCTTTTTTTCATTGTGGTAAAGGTAGTATTATTTTCTATGAGGCGACAGAATTTGGAAGGCCACATGAAAGGGTAGGTAGGCAGAGCAAATAAATATATGGGTCATTTGAACCATCCAATTTTCCTAAAGTATTTTGCCCACCAGCCTCTGTCAGTACTCCAGAATCTATGAATCAAAAGTAATGCCTTCCAACAAGTGGTGCTGGTATAACCAGATACTCCCCTAAAAAAGAAGAAAGTTGGGCCCCTACCTCACATAGTACTCAAAAGTTAATACAACAACGATAGACCTAGGGCACCTGGGTGGCTCAGTCGGTTAAAAGCATCTGCCTTCACCTCAGATAATGATCCCAGGGCCCTGGGATCGAGTCCTGCATCGGCTCCCTGCTCAGCGGGGAGTCTGCTTCTCCCTCCACCTGCCGCTCCCCCTGCTTGTGCGCTTGTTCTCTCTCTCTCTCTCTCTCTCTCGTGCGTGCACAAAAATAAATAATACAATCTTTAAAAAAATAAGAATAATCATAGACCTAAATGTATGAGGTAAAACTATAAAACTTAGAAAACATAAGTGTCAATCTTTGTGACCTTGGGTTAGCAATGGTTTCTTAATATGACCCTAAAAGCACAAGCAAAATAATAAATAAATTGGACTTCACAAAAATTAAAGTCTGTTGTGCTATAGATGATACCATCAAAAAACTGAAAAGACAATCCACAGAATGGGAGGAAATATTGGCAAATTCTGTATTTGATAGGGCCTTGTATCCAGGATATATAAAGAACTCCTATAATTCAATAATAAAAAGATTGACCAATTTTAAAATGAGCAAAGGATGTGAATAAACATTTCTCCAAGAATATATACATATAACCAATAAGCACATGAAAAAGCATTCAACATCATTCGCCATTAGGGAAATACAAATCAGAATCACAAGGACTACCACTTCATACCCACTGAGGTGTGGCTGTAATCAAATATGACCCAGCAGTCCCACTCCTAGGTAGATACCAAGAGAATTGAAAACATGATCACGTAAAAATTTGCACATGAATGTTCATAGTAGCATTATTTATAATAGCCAAAGAATAGAAATACCTCAAATGTCCATTAACTGTTAGTGGATGAACAAAATATGGTATATCCATATGAGGGAGCATTATTCAGCCACAAAAAGGAATAAAGTATTAATGATACATGTTTCAATAGGAATGAACCTTAAAACTTTTGCTGCGCTAACTGAAAGAAACCAGACGCATAAGGCAAGATATTATGTAATTCTGTTTATATGAAATGTCCAGAATAGGCAAATCTATAGAGACAGAAATTAAAATAGTAGTTGCCTGAGGCTAGAGGTAGGGAATGGGTGGGGAGGGACTGCTAAGTGGTCTGGGATTATTTGGGGTGTGGTGATGATAATGTTCTGGAAATAGAGGCAAAAATTGCACAGTCTTGTGAGTTTACTAAAAACCATTGAATTGTTCACTTTAAGTAAGTAAATTGTATGGTGGGTGAGTTAACCTATCAATAGGAAGTTAAAAAAATAATTCCTTTAAGTTAGGGTGTTTTTTCTGTTTAAAAAAATATGGGGAGCAGGGAGCATTTTGGTATTGCAAAGGGTGACTCAGATGTCTGATCCTTTCTGGCAGACAACTAGCTAAAAGTAGGACTCTCAGAGTTTTGCTAGGCCCGATTAAAGAAACACATGGGAAGGCACACTTAAAAAGGGTGGCACCGGGGCACCTGGGTGGCTCAGTGGTTAAGCGTCTGCCTTCGGCCCGGGTCATGATCCTGGGGTCCTGGGATCGAGCCCCGCATCAGGCTCCCTGCTCGGCGGGAAGCCTGCTTCTCCCTCTCCCACTCCCCCTGCTTGTGTTCCCTCTCTCACTGTGTCTCTCTCTGTCAAATAAATAAATAAAATCTTTAAAAAGGGTGGCACCCCGAGGGAACGTTGGGTGGCCAGGAGAAAACTGTAAGGTTCTCCTCCTTATGAAGAAAGGTATAGACACTAACTTTATCTGCTTAATAACCTTGCCATTGGCTTCATCTGGGATTGTGTCTTGTAGTATATACTCAGTCTCCGGTGAAAAGAACACTTGTTAGGTTCAGTTATGCTCAAAAATAGGCGAGACACAGTGTGCCAAGCACTGGATATAAAGAAGTATGACATGCTGTGCCTTCACAACGCTTATAGTCTTGGGTCTTACTGATAATGAAAACAGAAGTAAGAAGGCAAAAACAGAAAATTAAAGCTGGTCAGTTTTAATGTCACGTGCTGAGTAGCAAATAAGGACAACATCTGGTATATGGTACATATAAAATGGACTGGGGGTTTTAAGAGATCTCCGTGTACATATGTTACATTGGATGGGGTGTTTAAATGTTTTCGAATGCGGAATGTAGGACACAAAGGGGAAACAAACCTTCTCTGCATATACTTGATCAGAGAATGGAGGCTACTTCAATTAGTCAGTTGGACAGATATTTATTGACACCAGTATTTGTGTCAAACATTGTGCTAGATACTAGGGGAAGTCCTTTTACCTGGAAGAAAGAATGCCAGTTCCAGTAACAAACTAAAATAGCTGCTTAAGTTTGTCTCAGAGTGGGAGGGCTGAAATAGATGTCCATGCATGGCCTTCACTCTGTCAGAACAGTCACATGGATTGAGACAGGAAGGTAGGCATGTAAGTAGTCCAGGGAAAGTGTTCCTTCAAGTAACTACATGGAAAGATCAGTTAGGTGATGAGTAAAAGAATTATAACACCTGGCATCCTAATGAGTCCACCGTACAAGTGTAGGGAGACTTAAATAGGAGCTCGACAGGGAAGTAAGGGCTTATATATTCAATGACAGAGCTTCAGTACTTTTCTTATCTTTTTCAATTCTATAGCAGACATCAACTTGGACATATCAAAGCCTTTGAAAGCAAACCTGAGTTTTACCAAGTTGGATCAGATAAACAATTTATTAAAGAAGATAAGAAGTGCACACAGCAAAGAGACTTCAGCCCCATCGGATACCACGCTGAATAAGGATGAGTTTCCAGCCTCAAAATGTTACCGCGGAAAGTTGTCGAAACCTAAGGTTCACGGTGATGGAGCACAGAAGATTCCATTTCAAGAAAACATGTGGAGAACTGTTTCTTGCTTTCAAAAAATTTCTGTCCATACTACTCAGATTGTGGTCTCCATGGAAACTGTCCCCCATCCTAGTAAACCGTGCCTATTAGCATCTTTATCAACCCTCAGTGGAAGCTTTAATGTCAAAGCAGCACAAAAAGTACCTGGTAAGTCACAGAAAGGGGGAGAGGAAGATAATAATATGATTTGTTTGCATCTGAAAATGCATAATTTTGAAGATTCATATTATGTAGAGGTTAAAAGTTTTAAAGCCCATTACAGATGGGGACATTTCTGATTTGTGACCTTATTTTAAGAGGTAATTTTATAACAAATCCTTTGAACCTAAATATTTTAACAGCCTAAATGAAATTGTTGGTATCCATCTCTTCGGGCATGTTCCTACAAATGTCTGTAAAATCATCCACTTCTAAATTCCTTTTTACCTAAAATAGCTTAGTGGAACCGTGGAGTATCAAGTTTTGTGAACCCTTAGTGCAGTGCTTCTCGAAGCGTGGTCTCAGAACCAACAGCATCAGCATCACCTAGAAACTGGTTAGAAATGCCAGGGTTCAGACCCTCCCCCCGACCTACTGAATCAACAACTCTGGGCATGGAGCCCAGAAATCTGTGTTCCAAAAGCTCTACAGATGATTCTGATGCCCTGTATTAAGTCACTGGTAACAATTTATTTAAAAAGAGGGAAATTGTTCAGGTGGCAAGTATGCTACACAAAGTGTAAGAAAAACCAGGGTTCAACTTGGTAAGGACAGCGCCACTGACCGAGCCGGCAGGACCTGGCAGACGAAAGCTACGCTTCAGGGCCTAGCCTAGCAGAGGATGGTGAGGACCCTGCAAACTGGATGGCATTGATGGGTGCAGAGGTGAGAAATTAACCGGCAATGACGTCCCCATTTTTCTCCTTTGTTACCATGACTGAAGTGTGAATGTGCTTTTTCACACTGGGAAAGGGTAGGCGGAAGGAATGGGAAGAGGGGAAGAGAAAAGTTTTCAATCATAGAACCTGCTACTGTAGGAGTTCAGGGCACAGTGCCAGAAATTATACTTTGAAAAGTAAAAGTAGCAAAAAGGAAACATTTTTTTTCCACTTTAATTTGCAGGAAAGAATTGGGGCTAGAGGGATAGTGTAGGGGATAAAGTAAATCCTGAAACTCTATGCAACTTAGTTGCTTACTAAAAAGTAGGTAAGTAGCAGCTGGAGACTCCCTGGAACTTAGTTCCATATAGTCAGTTTGGGCACAGTAGTTTAAGAGATAAAGGAAAAGTTTTATGGTTGAGAAGTATGAGTTTTAGGCCAAAAAGTAGATGATTTATTTCTTTCTCACCAGAAATATTTGTGACCAAGCCAGCTAAAAGCACTGTATTTTTTTTATTGTCTTAAAAGTTCGAAATGAAAAATGTAAGGTCCGTGGGACATGAAAGACTGTGAAGCACTGGAGGCTACAGTGTCTGATTTATCCACAAATAGATTGCAACCCAGACGACACTGGCCGGTTCCCACGCCTTTCCAGTTGTACCTTCATCACAGCAGGGAAAGGTTAGGACGCAAACAGAGGGAAAGAATTTAAATGGACTGTCCTCAATTCCGGGTCCTTTTCTGTCTTGTTTTATTCGTTTGCTACTCATATTTTACCCACTTTTAATAGTATCTGTCCTCAGTAAACATCTCTATAATGTCGTTAAAATCCTCTCACTGAGCTCCACAAGATCGTGGACTCATTCTGCTTTTGTAACTTGTTTTTTTTTTTTCCCCTTCATACTGGAAAAACTACATACCCCTATCTCTTTTACAATTATGCCCTTCAATCTAGCTAAACACAGAAATAGAAACTATAGCTCCTACAAAGACATTCTTTATACAAGTCTAATGTGTAGCGTCCAACAAACGTTCTCAAGTAGTTACTTGTGTCAACAAATCAAATCAAATTGAAGTTAGCTATTTAATAGGAACAATTTTATTATGAGAACATATAACGAATGCCAAATCTGTTCTCTACATTTCTCCTTCATGCAGCAGCATGCTCAGTTTAAGAAGATAACGTTAGCAAAATAATCACTAATTATAATCAAATAAAATAAGATTGTGTTAAGTTCTAGTTATTGCTGATGGCTGATTTCTGGGAAATTATAATTGAGAGATTATTACATATTTTTCAAAAATTAATGTATAGCTGAGCAAAACTTTTTAAAAGCCAAGTACCATTTTTTAAGCTTTGAACATTAATTTCATTATATAGTTGAATATCTTAAAAAGCCATGCTTTGCAACCTGGATGAAATATACTCAAATATACATGCAAGGTATATTTTTGATGAGTGGTAAAAAGTATCCCTCACCACCCCCCACCCAAAAAAAACCCTCCTACCAGTAGTTATGTTTCTTTTCTTATTATGCAAGCAACATCGTTCTGCATTGAACTAAACTTTTTTATAGTATATCTTTGAGCTCAACAGAGTTAATGTCAGATTTTTATAGTTTGAATCTAATACAGAAATACCTAACTGTGTCTTTGATTTTACAGTTTATATAACTATTGTGACCATCTGCAGCAGCTGCACTTTTCAAATTATTTGCTGAACCAAATTGAGCACAGTGACAAAAGTAGTCATCTCAGATGTACTATTAAACAGAGAGAGAAAAAGGAGCATTGCCTTGGTGCAGTATGGCCATCTGCTGTACACATGTTATTGTATAGAATGACTTCAGATAAAATAATTGTAGAAAATTTTCATTAAAACCTCAACAATTTGCACTTGTTTATGCAAATCTGCATAACTCCCCAATGAGACAACACACTTGGGGTTTCTTTGGTTCTCACTCACTTTCTCTTTGATCCTTTTTGATGTGCTGACTTTAATAAACACAGTCAAAAACACTGCAAAAACATCATGGAAAAAACTACAAAGGAACAATTATAGCAGCAGAAACTACTCTAATCCCTAACTTACGCAAGCTATTTTTAGTGAAATATTTTTTTTAACACTCTTTATGTGACAATGTTATATAAACAGGGTAAAACAGTCCTTTCCAGATGAGTTTTAATTTAGGAGCTGAAATAGATTTGTAATGCCAGAGGAATCTTATGTTCTAAGTAAGATTTAGAGAAACACAATGGGGAATGTGTTGTAGGCATGTTTCCTCACTTCTGAAAGGTACAAAAAATATTTGAGTTCGTCTAAGGATTGTATTTTTTATCATCTAAACTGCCATAAGCTTATGGGAAGAGTATGGGGAAAAGGAATAATAAAAGCATGAAAGGGGAAAGTTAATCTTCTTCCCAAGACATTGACAATACACTTAAATCTAGGACGTTTTCCTATTCGTTTACTGGTTTTTGCAACAAAATATGTACAAATTATTCACTGAAATGTTCTCATCATTTGAAACAAAATGAAATGGTTAAATATTTTCAATTTAAAAAAGAAAAGAAATCCGCAAGTTCTTCTTAGCCTTCTGTACTATCCTGTGACCCTAAACTATGAGAGTTTCAAGGGACTTGATTTTTTTCCTACTTCTACTCTGCAGATGCTAATGTAACAGTGACTTATAATAACCTAACTCGTATTTCTGCTAGAATACTTATGTTCTCCCATATGTCTTTGGTAAAATGGCTCTGAAGTTCTGATTTTAGTAGACGTAATGCTTAGATTTTTTTCAGTTGGCATACAATACTGAAAAAAAAATAACAAAATGAATCTCATTTAGAGATTCTATCTTATTTTCTGAAACATTTTAAGGCTGATAGTATTTCTTTTGCTCTCTATTAAATCCATCCCATTCTATAGTGTGTTCTTTTTAAAAACAACGCCCTTCCCCCCACCTACACACATAATACAGTCTTTTTTTTTGTCGTTTGAAGTATGTCGTTTTGGAGAAACCATAAGTATGTAGCTATAAATTGTGAACGCAGTGTAGCATTTTCCATAGGAGGGTGGGGAGTGAGCTGCAGACTTTAGCTCCCCTTGTCAGAGTAAATTATGGCTCTATTAGGGCAGCACTCCTTAGATTTTGGCAAATGAGGGTACACGATTCAGGCTGTGAAATGGCTCTTCTTTAGGCTGCCTCGCTCTTGCTCAGGGACGCTTAGATTAGCGGGCTCCATGTAGATAAGGAAAAGGGAAATGGGATATGAACAAGTTCAGTGGCACAAAGGGTTGGGAGAAGAGCCTAAGTGAGGCCATCTTGGTTTACATTTTAGTCAGAATTTGGGGAAAAGTTGCAAGGATCCTCTATCCATAGGCACTTAGGGGACTTGTCATCCGTGGCAGAAAACAGTGAGTTGAGCTCCTTCTGGTCAAAGAGCTGTCGTTTAAATAACTTTCACTACCCCGGCCTCTGTCATCCAGATGCACTTATCTGTGTGTATAAACAAAAATAGAGAGAAAGACAGCATAGCCACGTTATTTTTCACATAGAGGAATGCCTCTTCTCGTGTTCACTGAATTCAAGACCCATAAAATGTAAAGAACCTAAAGTTCCTTTTCATGTACTGAAAAGTGAAACCTGGTCATTAATTGATCTAAAGTGGAGCTCCAGCTTTTCATTCCATAGTTAACTGGATCTCCTGAGGAAAATCTCTTAAGGCGTTGTCATAGCTGTTGGATGCGGCAGAAATGCAAGTAAGCCTAAGGGGAAATAAAACATTAAATTAGATATGACTACCTAAAATAATATGTTGCAATAGCCAGCCATTTGCAACACCCCAAAGACTTTCATTACTTTTAGAAAGAAACAGCTTCTCTTTCCAATGTCTGAACAATAGGAAATGAATTCTTTGACAGTTAAAGCCAGAGGACAAACTTAACTTTCAAGCTGCCACCGAGGATTGAAATGGAAGAACAGCTTGTAGACAGCTATACAAATCACTAACAAACCTTAATGAATATTGGGTGTGGGCATCAGGGTCCTGTCATTTTTGACACTATGTCCCAAGTAGCTTAAACCCAACACTCAAGGAAAGGTGGAGACCTCATTGGGTCTGTAACATCTGGGATTTTATTTGTCATTTTGGCATACCCCGCAAGCGCAAAAGAAAGAGTAAAAGGGGATTATCTTGACAATGAAATGAGTTACTGAATCTTGTGATAATGAAAAGCAGAAGAATTCTAATGCCTTTCTATAGTCCCTGAGGTAGAGGTGCGTTTATAGTTTTGCAGAAGTAAAATGGAGGCAGGCAGAACAGATGGCCCAGAGTCCGTGAAACCTGACACCCCTCACCTCACAACTGAGTACCACTATTAATCCTGGTCAGATTCCCTCTTATTACTTTATAACAAGGTTCAAAGTTGCTACTGATGAACTGGCATGTCCCTCTCGTTTTACTCTTAAATTATCTATAGATTACGGATTCTTTTCAACTGTGATATTTTTCTGTATATACTGATGGACTATTGAGACATTCAAAAGAAGTAGAATACGAAGTTCTAAAAATTAAATGGGAAATAAGGAGAAAAAAGTAAAATTCTCATTACTTTTTTTCAAAATAATGTTTCGTATTATTTCTCTAATATTGTGGGAAATAAAAACCATAAATGGATAAGATGCTCTCTTGGGGAGTAATTCTCTTGTCCTCTTGTCAGAAATCGCATGCAGTGGAGAAGAAATCCCACCATGCAAATTTTATTCTCCTTGTTGTAATTGTTACATACAATAATATATAATTAGCTGGAATTTTGGATAATAATAGGCAACATTAATACTATTATCTTAGATCTTTCTTCACACCCTTAGAAAGAGAGGTAACAGATTAAGAATGTTTGATGTTTAAAAAAAACAGAACACTGGGAGATAAATGCTGTTCAGACACGTTTACACGGTTACTTACTCTTTTGTTTAACCAAATTATATTAATACAGTCTTCTCCATCTTTCATTTGGGATACTTAAATTTTTCTGTTTTAAAAGCTTTGTGCATTTTTAAAAAATGTCTGTTATGTGATTATTATTCTTCACATACATTTTTTGTTTTAGTGCTAGGTGGTTACTATAGCTCCTTTGGATTCCAATGGGAAACCTTTAAAATACATAGGATAGTTACTTTAGAAATGAAGAAGATAACTGCTGGGTTGAATTTCTAATGTGTTAAAAATCAACTAATAAGCAACCAACTTCGGATGTTGAGCACTGTCATGTGCTCTGGTGTAGTGAACATCGTGTACCTGCCCAGCCTTTCGTAGAGGGAGATGAGCTCATCTCCGAGAGATAACCATCTCTGACTTTTTCTTCTGATTCATCATCGACCTGAACTCCATTTGAACCTTGTTAGACAAAAAACAAGCAGAATTCCTGGCCCAAACTATAAAATATAATTAAGCCCTTTTGAAATGATGTGTAAAAGAACATTGCTGTACCCCCACTTACAACCACTACCACCACCACAACCAATAAAGTTAAATCAAGCACTGCCTGTAATGGATTAAAATAATAAATGTTCCTGGATTTCAGTGTTTGAAGTACTTGAAGAAAACAGGCTCCCAGCAGCCCGGGTAGCTGAATGCAGGAGAGACATTTATTAATGACGAGTTCAAGGATTTGGCCTGTTTAAGATCATTACTTTCTGTTTACCGTGTGTTACACATCTTTTATATTTTTTACACAGCCCACATGTGTCCACATGCAATAATGAAAGCTTTTTTTCTAACAAAAGAATTGTTAATTGTGTAAATATGGTTCTCTTGGGGAATGTGAAGTCTTCAGAGGACTCACTCCCTTCTAATGAGAAATCCAGTACAATTATACTCTTCCAAGTATATCCACCTTCAATCTTGTCTCTAGCTACATTGGTCTATTTCTTCCTATTGTTTTTAGTTACCAAATTCTAAACTTAATCTAGACTACTAGAAAACTGTTGGCCTTAGGTTAGATATTTTAGAATTGTGTCCCATTGCAGTGGACTTTGTGTATCTTAAGTACTATAAAAAAAAAATGCTTTTTATTTCTTCTCCTAGTTTTAATGAAGGTATGATAAAGAACGATTTCTCTAGTTTTAGATACATTTGGGAAGGGGGAAGGGCAACTGGATAAAAATTTCCCACATACACCTATTTAAAACAATGTTCCATGGGCAGGAGAAAAAAGGGCCTTTGAGACAACAAAAATGCTATCAGTTGACGTAAAGATATCTCACTGCAAAGTGCTGTTAGAGAAGAAAGTTTCCAGTCCTAGTAGTTAAGCACTGGAGATCTCAGTAGCTTCTCCTCTGCATCTTAATGGTAGCACCTTATAGGTTAGTATTAGGTGAAGTGGACAAGAATTGTTGTAGCCACCCCCCCCCCCC
>NW_022589728.1:45399038-45449918 GCF_004348235.1 Phoca vitulina
CCCCCCCCCCCCCCCCCCCCCCCCCCCCCCCCCGTGCTGGGACTGTGGAAAAAGAGAAGATTAGGAGTAAATCTCTCTCCCCCGCTCTACTGAATTTGTGACGGCATTTAGTTTTGCCTGTGGTCACAGCAAATTGCCCTCTCATCCACATAAGCCATGAGTAGGCTATTTGCTAGGAAAATTTCTGGCAAAGCAACGTCGTCAGTGATGAGTGACTGAGAACATATCTTAGATGTTCTATTACTCTCTGGCTGGGCCTCTGGACCTGTAGGCTGTATTGGCATAACATACCGAGGCCATGCAAGACAGCTGGGGACAGGAAAAAGCATTTATTCACAACCCTGTTGCCAACTGGAGAAATGAAATTACTAAGAGCTAATAGCAGTAGATTTTATAGAGCAACCTGGTGCTGGAAGGAGGCAGACAGAATCCGAATCCTAGCCTTGCTGCTTACTGGCAGTTGATGGTGGTAAAAGTTACAACACAGCTCATTTCCAAAATGAAGGCAAAAAATACTTAATTCACAGGCCTGTTGAAAGGATTAAGTGAGATAATGTACTCAGAGTACCCTACACATTCCTTGGCACAGATTTATTAAATTCCTCAATAAATATTGGTCTTTTTTGTATCTTCCCCCGCTTCCCTCTCCCAGTACCACATGAATGCTGAAGTCATAGATCACTAAATTTTCAAGTTGAAAGTTATCTTACAGATCATCCTTTTCTTTATCAAGAACCCTTTTTTATCTTTTTCTCTCATAGATCTCATGATCCAAACACATTGCATTTAGGATGAGATAGCTAACATAACTACACCAACTCGATATGACTGTAACCAAAAAGAAAAGTTTACTGCACCTCCGAGCCTGTTTCAGATAGATTCATGATTTCTTTCGGGCTCTTTGAAATATTTTTTTTTGAAGATTTTATTTATTTATTTGACCGAGAAAGAGACAGCGAGAGAGGGAACACAAGCAGGGGGAGTGGGAGAGGGAGAAGCAGACTTCCCGCTGAGCAGGGAGCCCGACGCAGGGCTCCATCCCAGGACCCTGGGATCATGACCTGAGCCGAAGGCAGACGCTTACCCGACTGAGCCACCCAGGCGCCCCAGGGCTCTTTGAAATATTGAAAATACCTCATGAGCCACCATTATTATGTGGAACTCTCTCAGGTCAAAGAACCCTGGGTTGAGGCCCACTGAACTAGTCCTAACTCCCCCCTTGAGCTAAGGTGAAAGATTAAGTGATTTGCCCGGGGATATTCTGAGATGGAGTGAGGACTGTAACACGTCTCCTGGCTTTTGATTGGTCTGTTATTACCAGTCTTAAAACACCTGGACTATGCAGATCAAGACCAATTTCTAAGCGGCTGTAGTAAATTGTTAAGCAAGTCATTTTGCTTTCAACACTCTTTGAGTAAGTTTATACCAATTCTTCCATCCATGTAACTTACTTTAAAAAAAAAATTGATTCACAGCAGTTTCCTCATGTAATTAAATTAACCAGCTACTGTATTCCTCTAAGAAACTTTTGAAGTGTGTATTTACTGTTGTTCTTTCCTCCGTAAGAAGGTTGCCGTACACTTTCCAGTATGCACGGTCAGATCTGCCAGTCAGCTTAAAAAAAAAAAAAAAAAAAAATGGCCACATGGTCCAATCAAGTTTTATTTTTCTAATAAACTGACACAACTGTGAAAACAGTGAGCATGGTGGCAGTTGGAGAGGAAGAAAGAGGCAAAACTTATCCTCCATTACCCTTTGGTATTTTTAGTTCAATGTTTCTAGAATCTGAGTTCTAAAACATTTCTCAGAAAATACCTCTCCCAGACAAAGGCCAAGTAAAAATAGCTAACTCGTAGACATTTTTGTCTTTGATGAGTAATTCCCCCTTTATTTATGTGAAAGAAAAAAAAAAGTCCCGTTCTTGTTACTTGTCATTTTATTATGGTCAGAAGAAGAGGTTTGGGTTAGAGCGGTGGGGGTTGGGAGGGAGGCTTTTATTCATCAGTGAGGACTGGGTGAGAGTACATGGGGATTGGAAACCCCACCCATGACAAATCATCAGATGGGATGGGATACATGTTAGCAAGGGGACCACCCAGTTGGGCTCTCATTTTGATGGCTAGACTTTGTAGTAAATTTGTTCAAGAGCACCAGCATCCCTTTCAACATACATGTAGTTCTCTGACAGCTTTGTTATGTTCTGTTCCATATATTAATCTTATGCTATATTTTAGTTTACTATATTAATAGGTAACAAATATATAGGCAGAATGTAATTAAATACAATCTGATCAACTTACATATTCTGTTGGGGGGGGGGAGCAAGGTTTGTTTATTTTGTTCATGGTTAAAATACCCAAATACCATTTTTTATGTACTTTAACATAATTAGTTGAAGGAACTAGAAATGAGAAGAGTTCTAATCTCTTTATGAACCATACTTAGAAAAATTTTTTCTGGCCATCTGGTTATTTATGGTCATCTCTTTATGGACCATCTCTTCATAGATCCTTATAAAAATTGTTTTCTTCCTTGTTTTTCGAGGCACCCAGATGCTTCACTGTTATGCAGATTGACCTGTAGATGTATCTAACCCATGCTTGCTGATTTTCTAGTAGCCTTAGATTATTTCCAGCTGTATAAAAAAATACCTGGGTGTGTTTTGCTAGCACATGTCATCACTGAGTACTCTTGCTCATGACATACAGAAGCCCTGATTCAGATTGCATTTTGCGCAGTCAGCATGTAGAGAATAGGAGCCTTACCAAATGTCTAGTAGAGACTGACGATGTAGGGCTGGCAGCATTTTGTAAACATTCTCCAAAACAAGTGGTTTGCATTTATTAGTCTTCCGAAGGAGTATTTTAAAGGTCATGAAACTACTTGTTCCTTGACCTAATTTTTACACTCAATGAAAAGTATGTCAGTATGCAAACCAAGCAAGATTATTTCTGTTTATCATACCAGTTGTTTCTGAAATTGCTTCTCAATGTTGTTACACCTCATTTAGTTTAATTAAATATCTGCCATTAGTTTGTTAGGGCTGAAATTAAAAATATAAACACAGATTTTTGAAAGAGGCCAATGGAAAAATCAGGCAGAAAAGCATTCTGTTGAATGGAAAGAAGTAGAAGAGGTTATATACTTGGTCAAAATGACCTGAGCACACAATTGCTAAATGCAATGTGGTGTCCTGGGTTGGATCCTGGAACAGGAAAAGGACATGCGGGGAGTAATGTGAAATTCAAATAAGGTCCATAAATTAGTTAGGAGTACTGAGGTTAATTTACTGGCTTTCGAGAATCATACTATAGCTTACGTAAGTTGTTAACCTTAAGGGAAGCTGAGTGAAGAATATCAACTTTGCTCTAAAAGCCTATTATCATTTCAAAGTTAAAAGATTTAAAAAATGACCTGATAAGTGTTTGAGTAACTTTAATATTCATACTTTAAAAGTTTAAGTGACCATTTAAAATCTTACACTTCCACAGCATATTTCTTAATTTTTTTCTTCTCTCCATGTTATTTTTGGAAATTTAGGGGGGAAATGAACAGTTCAGAAAATATAAAGGGTAACACATCAAACACCTATGTATTCGCCAGCTAGAACAAATGTAAGCATATCGTCATATTTGCAGTATGCACACACACACACGTGCAGATACACACCGAGACAAAATGTCACAAAATCACTTGGCCTTCTCCAACACTAAGAAGATAGTTCTTTATAGTTTTTACATGTAGTAATTTTATCCAACAGTACATTAGTAGTCCACTAGGAAGGAGAGTAACACATTCCTTAATGCACTTTCTGTTGCCATTTATACCAGATTTGAAATGTATAAGTATCTAGTTTACATGAACTCTGAGTGTTCTCTGTGGCCCTGGGTGTATGTGTGTGGTGATACATAAAACAAGATTCATTTCATCCCAAGGAAGGTATTTAGCATGTTTCCTGATGAAAAAACAGAAAGGAGAGGATGATGTCCCATAGGCTAGCTTCTCACGGAGTGAAAGAAAGGGAAAAGGAAAATTAATAACCCTGTCATGGGTCCCAGGGATTATTTTCATATTTTGTGGTAAAAGTGTGAAGTTTGGTTTACCATTTATAAATGACCTTTGTGAAATTCATCACCACTCTTTATTATTAAGTGATCATCATAATCTCTTATTACTGGTCATTTACGCCAAGATTAAAACCACTTGAACTAACATTGTTTTTCTGTTATTTTGTTGTAGCTTTTTTTTTAAACGTAACAGGAAATGTTCAAAAGGAAACAGAGACTCTAATTTAAACTTAAAAGCTGGTACTTGTGGGTGAACTTTTCTGTGGTGGCACCGATACCCGGAACCCTTCAATGAGGAGCCAAGCCACAGCTGGTGTGTGTAATCAGTGTCGTGGGCCAATGGGCACATGCAGATGGGTTAAATCAGTTGCCTCAAAAGTGAACCACAGAAGAACAGAGAAGGGGGCAGAAGGGACCAAGCAGGGCACATTTATGTCTGTGCCTTTGGGCAGTGCCAGTTCTGTGACCTCACTGCTAGCATGAGCATCTTCAATTCTCAATGCCACCTGTGTGTTTAAACAAGTCCATGATCAATGCTGGTGGACCTGAGATAGAGCCAAGTACAAACTGTAAATGGATGACAAAGGTGTAAGAAGAGAGTGAGGAATAGACTGTTGGGGAAAAGAAAAGAGAAAAATGAAGAACGACTTACATATAGGTACACAAATACTTGATTAGAATGAAAGAATTAACAGCACAAAGGAGAATACAAAGCAAAAAAAAAAAAAAAAAGATTTGTTTGGTAGTAGGGAAGTATCCATGTGTTTTAACAGTTCACTTGCTTAACAGAGTCAATATTACAAAGGCTGTTGATTGTTTTTTCCCCTCTAGTACTTCCTTAGATCTCGGAACTTGAGGATGATAAATTGCCAAGGAAAAATCTGGTTTGAGGAGAAAAAATTGCAAATTATTTACTTTACCCAGTCTATAGTAGATAACCAGTAAATGTTGGTTGAATAATGAATACATCATGTATAAATATCAAGGTGGAGGTTATCGCAGAGATCCAGAAGCCTTGCAGATAGATAGAGGCATGGGAGTAGCACTTTCTTAAGAAATTAGGCATGGTTATGAATACTGTCGTAAGAAATTGTCCTTAAAGCCATGAGAGTAGAGAAATTCACTGGAATAAGAGATTGGGGTGAGAGGAAAGAATAGAAGACTGTGGGTTCCCTTGGCAATCCCTTTACTTAGAGACTGTGTATCAGTTGGGATGCTTTAGGTTGTAAATGACAGAAAATCCAACCTAAGCTGATTTAAGCGGTCTCATGTAGGTGAAAAGCTTGGGACCAGTGCTGTCCTTAGGCATGGCAGAATCCAGTAGATCTCCCTTCTGTGTTACGTAGCTTCTGCCTCAGACCCCACATGGGGGCTCCTAGCAGCTCCAGTGCCTTCATTTTCTTAACTTCAAAGCCAGGGAGCAAGAGGAAAGGCCACTTTCCCAAAAGTATTACTGTACCTCATTGGTTTTCATTGAATCTCATGCTCATCCTTGAGCCAAATCAAACTCCAGAGAGTATCAAACATGAAAATCAAAGTCTGGCAACTTTCCAGCCCTACTAGCCTGCTTTCTGGCAAAGCATAGATTCTATTATTGCTGAAATAAAGCTAAAGCTAGAACAGTGCCTGCCTCCATTGTAAGGCCTCTGTATCTCAGGTACATTTTGCCTCCTCCTACCCTCCTCAGCACACACCGGAGTCTGGCTGGCTTTCTTCTTCTTGTGGCAGGCTCCCAGGTGTTGGCCTGACCGTTGGCTTCCTACTTCTGGGCCACTTTTCTGAGATTACAGTCCCGACCTTTATCTTTATTCTCGCACGAATTCTAGGTACCCCATTGTCTCTACCCAAGCAAAAAAGAATAGGATTTGTATGACGGCAGTGAAGTGTTTGTGTGTTTAACAGGGTTTGCAGTGACACAAAAGCTGTCAATATTTCTATACTTGTTTGTAGTAATTCAAGTTTAGAATTTTTTCTCACATCCTTCCTCACCCCAGGCAATAAATACTTATAATTGTATAACTTTAGGGAATTAAGAAAAGCCTTCCATCAACCCTACTTAAGTTCTTCTTTGAGGGGCGCCTGGGTGGCTCAGTCATTAGGTGTCTGCCTTCGGCTCAGGTCATGATCCCAGGGTTCTGGGATCCAGCCCCACATCAGGCTCCCTGCTCTACGGGAGGCCTGCTTCTCCCTCTCCCACTCCCCCTGCTTGTGTTCCCTCTCTCGCTGTGTCTCTCTCTGTCAAATAAATAAATAAAATCTTTTTTTAAAAAAAAGTTCTTCTGGGGCGCCTGGGTGGCTCAGTCGTAATGTGTCTGCCTTCGGCTCAGGTCATGATCCCTGGGTCCTGGGATCGAGCCCCGCATCGGGCTCTCTGCTCGGCCAGGAGCCTGCTTCTCCCTCTCCCACTCCCCCTGCTTGTGTTCCCTCTCTAGCTGTCTCTCTCTCTCTCTCTCTGTCAAATAAATAAAATAAAATCTTTAAAAAAAAAAAAAAAAGTTCTTCTTTGAGAAGAGATAGGCACTTTCTGTGGAATATATATAAGATATAATGATGTAAATTTTGTCATTCCAGTACTAGTTCTTTTTAAAGCAAAACCTCAGAAACTAATTTAGACAGTACAATATCAGTATTTTGAGTAGTTCCTGCGTAGTAGAAATATCTAGTAAGATCCAAATTCTGTATGTATTAAGTTACTTCTACGAAGATTTTATCATATGCTTACAAATATCTTTGTATAAATGAAATCTGTTATAGAGTGAGAAAGGTAATCTCCTTCATCTGTATGCTGCAGACAAAATGTTGTCAAGCCCGTTCTTAACAAGACTCCTAGAGATAAATATTAGCCCTTTCTTTGATAGTCTTTTCTTTGATAATTACCTTTGCTCTCATGAAGTTGTCCTTTATGTCTGTCTTAGTTCTTCTGCTTTAATTTTCACCACTTCAAAGTGATATTTTAGGAATGATTAGAAATCAGCACACAGAAGAGGTGTTCAGCAGGTTTCTCACTGTTATAGGAAGAGGTACAAATAAGGAAAGGGAGAAGGCTAGAAACCACTCTGTGGTGCTGGATTAGAACCAGAGGTATCAGTATGAATCCATGATTTTTAGTATCTGTTGTGATGGATAGGTAAAGAAATAGAGATGTGTACATAAACATGGGTGGTTTATATACATAGGCTCCTTAGTCCTCTCTGCTGAGAAGGCCTAGAAGCAGTGATGCCCTAGTACAATGAGCATACTTATCATCCAGATTCTGTTTTCTAGAGAAATGACTGATGCCATAGATGAGATGGGAAAAATACAAGATAAGCCTAATACATCTTATATGGCCAGAAAGTAAAAAAGTTCTCAAAAAATGTTGGGGGTATATCAAAAGGACACCGGACCCAACTTGAAGGGGTTCTCAATGCCCAGAGCTGGTTCAGTTGAAGCAACAAAGTAAATGATAGTATTAGATTATAACCCATAAAATAAAATAAATACCTGTGAGTCCATACACATACAAATAAATAATTGAACTGATAAATGGGGTAGAAAGGACAGCTCTTTTTACCATAGAACGCTAATTAATAAATGTAGAAGAATAAGAAAAATGGAAAATCAACATGATCACACACCACAGTCATAATCATTGCAGGCAAGAACCACTGATGGATGCTAAAACATTAGCAGGTAAAAGTTTGATGTAAAAGAGGATACTTGCATGATCTTCATATATCTCCCCCACAAGATATTTGTTATTTTCAAAAGAAAAAAATAGCAGTTTTCCAGTGGCAAAACCTGGCAGACACCACTTTAGCCATGTGATCAGAGTTAATATTGCCAGTAGTAAAACATCAATATCACATACCCCAATATATGATAACATGGAGAAGGGCATCACTCCTCTGGGATTCTTGCCAAAAATGTATAACTTCATTCTGATGAGAAAACATCAGATAAACTAAAATTGAGAGACATTCTGCAAAGTAATTGGCCTAGACTGTTCAAGAACATCAAGGTCATTAAAGACAAAGAAAGCTGGAGGATCTGTCACAGGTTAAAGGAGACTAAGGAGACCTGACAGCTAAATTCAGTAGGGATTCCTAGTTTGGATCCCGGACCATCAAAGGACATTAGTGGGGAAAATGGCAAAATTTACATGAGATCTTACTTACTGGTATGATATCAATGTTGATTTCCTGAATTCAGTATTTCTGCTATGGTTACATAGCTAGATGAGAGGTATATGGGAACTCTGTATATTTTTGCAAGTTTTAGGTGCTTCTAAAATCGTTTCAAAATAAAAAGAGTTTTGTGTGATTTCTTTTAGAGGAGGGGGACTTGGAATGGATGGCTTCTAAGGTCTCCTCCATCCAGCCTTACTATTCTATGACACAGTGATAGAATGAAGAATGGCAAAGATTTAAGCACTTTTCTGTTTTGTCTGTCAATTAAAAAATATGTTGAGACAGATGAAAGTAAGATCAGATTTTATACTGGCAATTCAGTTTGGTGGGATATATCCTGAAGAGCTACTGTTGTGCCCAGTACTATACTGAATAAAATGGTCTTTGCCTCCAGGATGGTCAGTCTACTAAAGCTTGAAAATGATGTGGTCTACCATTTCAGTCATTTAGCTTACCAAAATCTCTCTTCCTTGATGTTTTTTTTTTGTTTTGTTTTGTTTTTTTTAAGATTTTATTTATTTGACAGAGAGAGAGATAGCGAGAGCAGGAACACAAGCAGGGGGAGTGGGAGAGGGAGAAGCAGACTCCCCGCCGGGCAGGGAGCCCGATGTAGGACTCGATCCCAGGACCCTGGGATCATGACCTGAGCCGAAGGCAGACGCTTAATGACTGAGCCACCCAGGTGCCCCATTCCTTGATGTTTTAAAATAATGGAGATGGATAGAATGATCTAGAAATTAAGTCTTGGAATAAGAGAGCAAGAGCTCCCAAAGTGGGCCCTGAGATTTTTTAAATCTGGGTGTCTGGCGAGGTAATGATAAACATTAAATGAGATAAGCAACCTAGAAGGCCTTTGGTATTAAGCATTTTGTGTATGAGGAACCAAAAGAATATTCACATTAAGATTACTACCAGATAATTGGGTATTTCACTGTAGGGCAGAATGAAGATGTATGTATTGGGGAATAAAGAGAAATGTAATTCTAATGTTCCCTTAATACTCATTTGCTGGATGACTATACTGAATCAAGCCTATACTTTCATAATACCATTATGAGAAATTTCTGAATAATAAATTGATATGTTTCATTTAGCAGATATTTACTGTTGAGTAGTAAATATTTCAGGAAAGGTAATGCAGTTAAGTCAGGAAGTTATGACTTGAGTTCTAAACTCCATTAATGGAGATGATTTTTGATTCTTAGGTATTTGGGGGCCTGTTTCTTTTTTTTTTTTTTTTAATTTTCTGTTTTATTTCTTTTAAGTGAGGTGTAGTTGTGAATCAAGGAAGTTGTATAAATGAAATGGAAGTCTTCGTGCCATAATAGAGTTGAAAAAATTTATGAAACTTGTTTCTACCATCCTAAATTTTAACAAAAGTCTTAGCCCTAACTTACGTGGGTGTGATGTCTTCCATGGAAGATTAGAAGTTATGTATCTTATTTCTGTAGTAGGAGCATACAACATATATGAAGTTTTCAAGTCTCCACAGAATTGAAAAGTCAATGTGGGTACTATACTTTGAAACGTGTATACTATGGGCCTAAGGTGTTTTTTAATCTTCCATCTCTTTTAAGGATCAAGTATCATTAGAAAAATAAGCCATGGGCATTACAAACGTGGTCTGGTGAAATTCAATATTCACAATGACAATTCAGAATATGAGCTCCTTGGGGAAAGTTAACCCACCACTCTAACTTTGCATCCAAATATCTTAAAGTGTGCTGTTGGTTTTATGAAAAGGTTTTGATCTACACTTCTAGTTTAAGTTCAAAAGAAAAACCTACATTTTAAAGTGTATTCCTTTTCTGGGTATATTTACTTTGAACTATAGCGTATAGTTTTTCTCATAAATCTAACCTGCCACTATCTGTTTTTAAGACTTTGTAAACTTCAAGTGGTTATGATGTGTGAAGTTTGGATTAAACTAAAATTTTTAGAAAACACATGTTATATATTTTGATTGTTTTGAATTTTAACATGGGCCAGTCAAAAACTTGAGTGTCTAGCAAAATAATATACTATACTCTGTTACTATAAGAAATCACAGAAAATTGCCCTTTCCCATCATGTTAACAATAGACAAATGAAGCAGCTGTTCTTATTCTTAATGTAGTTGTTTGAAAAACTTGCACAATTTAATGAAAATGTCTCTACTCATAAAACTTAAAATGCTCACACATGGAAAAAGTCATAATGTTTTGGCAAATATTTCTTTGTTAGGAATGTGAATGAGGCATACCTGCTTCATAACTAGAATTCTATATAAGTGTCATAAAACTGTGGGAGGAAGCCAACTGAAAAAGAAGACTCTGACAAAGGATGAATTAATGCTTTTTTAAAAATACAGATAGTTCTTGCTCAAACATACATTTTTGACGAGGAATAATTATAACATATACCCCTCTTCTTTTTTTTTTTTTCCAGGCATAATTCTTGGGTCATCATTTCTACTCAGCATAAATGATTTTCTGCTTAAAACAAGTCTCAAAGAAAGAAATCGGATTCTGTTAGGACCATGCTGTGCTACTGTCAATCTGGAAGCTAAGTGGTGTAAACACAGTGGCAATCCAGGCCCAGAACAGTCCATACCAAAAATATCCATTGATTTAAGAGGAGGTCTGCTACAGGTCTGTGGGGATTGGCCACATTTTTCCCATAAGTTTTCAACTAGCCTTTGTTCATTTTTTGAACTGTTAGACTAAATCTTGATAGGGTGAGAAAGAGTATTATCAGATTGATCTCTTACTAAACTTTAACAGCTTTATTGAGATAGAATTCACATACCATACAATTCACCTAAATAAAGTGTACGATTCAGTGGTTTTTTAGTAATTCATGAAGTTGTGTGCTCATCACTATAACCCATTTTAGAACATTTACACACACACACACACGCACACACACACACACACCCTCAAAACCCTGTACCCATTAGCATTCATTCCCCATTACCCTCTAATCCTCTCCCTAGGTCTAGGCAACTACTAATCCATTTTATGACTCTACATATTTGACTGTTCTAGACATTTCATGTAAATGGAATCATATAATCTGGTCTTTTGTGACTGGCTTCTTTCACTTAGCATAGTGTTTTCAAGGTTCATCCATTTGTAGCAGGTGCCAATACTTTGTTCCTTTTTTTTTTTTTAAGATCTTATTTATTTATTTGACACATAGAGAGAGAGAGTACAAGCAGGGGGAGCTGCATGCGGAGGGAGAAGCATGTTCCCTGCTGAGCAAGGAGCCTGATGTGAGGCTCAATCCCAGGACCCCAGGATCATGACTGAGCTGAAGGCAGACGCTTAACCAACTGAGTCACCCAGGCGCCCCTAGTTTGTTCCTTTTTATGGGCCAAATAATATTCCATTGTATGGCCATACCACATCTATCTATTTATCAGCTGATGGACTTTTGGATTCTTTACACCTTTGGGTATTATGAATGATGCTGCTAGGAACATTTATGTACAAGCTCTTGTGTGGACATATATTTTCATTTCTCTTGGATATGACTAGGAGTAGAATTGCTTGCTGGGTCATTAAACATTTTTCTAATTATAGACTTTTCTACAAAGTAGTCAAGTTGTCTCAAGCACTGTGCCATCAGCAGTATATAATAACCATTTGCCAATGGCAGGTTCTTTAGATATTATAACATTTGATGATTAACACTTGATATATAATCAATTGCAGCCTTTTATGCATTTGATTTATAGCCATGTATGGACTGTGTGAGGATATTCAACTTTTTTCTTGGTAACTTTCTATTTGGATAGATGTGAATGTATTCTTTATATGATTTGATGTCCCCCAAGTTTGACATAAATCCAAAAATCTTGAGAAATTCACAGTTACAGAAAATGGAAATGACTAATTTAATAATGGAGGCATATTACATATGAATTTCTTGTTTTCATCTAAAAGTTGTGTTGCCTTGACTTTTTCACCAGTTTTTTTACTGACGGGAAGATGTGGAAGGATTCTAATAACTTACTACTTTGTATTGCTTTGGAGACTATAGGAAATCTTCATGTATTTAACAATAAGCATGTGATTTCATGTTGTTTTATCAACAGTATTAACTGTATTACCATTTTCCCAAGACAGCAAAGTAACTCCTCATTAAAATCAACAATAAGACAAAAACATAGTATATTATCTCTACATTATACAGTCACTGTCTCTTGACAATTTAAAGCCCAGAGCACAGTGTTCAGCTCCCCAGCATGACTTTTCACCTATCTCTGTTTTTCAGGATCCAATAAAAATAAGATTGATGAGAACACAGTAGACTTAGTATCACATCTCTTACCTTTATTTCTACTGCCTTAATTCCAGAGAGCAGGACCCAAACTTAGGTTTAAAATTTACCCACTGGTATAGGGTTATTTTTTTCTGCGTCTTTATATTTTTTCTCTTTTCTGTGTTTATCTGGTTCTCTTAGAAATAATGGTTGTATTGCCTTTATCCAGTATATACAAACAAATGTAACATTATTTGCATTTTGAGTCCTCTGACATTAATCATTATTACCCACGGGTCATACTTCTGTTATGGACTAGTACTCTTCACATGCAGAGAAAAGAGAATTTGATCCTCTTTATTACAGAAAACACCAAGGCCTTTGTTCTGAAACTCTACTGTATCTCCTCTATGGTTGATTCTCAGGGGCTGTGGAATACTGTATGTTGGCACATTCTAGCTAAACACAGAAGTTGGGAGCCTTCTGAGTTCAAGTTCATTGAGCATCTTCCCTCTCTTTTTCTCTGAAGAGTAAAAGTGCAAAGAAAGGAACCTTATAATTGAGAGGTGTTTGTTTAATCTCATGACAAAATGTAGGAAGCTATTCCACAAGGTTATTATTATTATTTTAAAAACGTTTTGGCCTAGAAGATCTTCATTGCCTTCTCTCAGACTGTAATAGGTATTGTTTTCTCACTTAGCTAAGTTAACTCATAAACATTACCTTGCACTAACATAATTTCATTGGTAATTCAGCATTGAAAATTGATTGTTATTAACACAATATATGATGTAATTGATTTTCTTGTTTTTATATATTTATTCAAGTAATAGAATTTCATCCCATAGGTCAATTACTTAGAAACTATAGTTAAGTTATTGTCAATAATTAAATTGAACGTAATTATGGTCTTGCATTAATTCAAGTATGATTGTGCCTAATTATCCTCATGAAATGTTTGTATTTAAAAGCCACTAAAATTTTTCGTGTGATTGTTAAAGGTTTTCTGGGGTCAAGAACATTTGAACTGTTTACTTCTTCTACATGAATTACTCAGTGGATACCTTAAGGAGGAGGGAAATTTTGAAGCGCAAGTTCCTGAAGCAGTGTCCCAAATGCCGTCTCCTATAGAAAAGAACCAGATGTTTAAAAGTGAACAAAGTTCAGATGACCTACGGACAGGCCTATTCCAGTATGTACGAGATGCTGGTAAGTAGCAACAGCTTCGGTATGTGAGAGAGTTTTAACTGCACGTTCGCTAAATAGCACATTAAGATCACTTGAAAAGTACGTTAATACCTGCAGTACAAAAATAGTACATTACAAACAAACTGAGCGTTCCGGAGGGGAGGGGGTGGGGGGATGGGTTAGCTTGGTGATGGGTATTAAAGAGGGCACGTTCTGCATGGAGCATTGGGTGTTACACGCAAAGAGTGAATCATGGAACACTACATCAAAAACTAATGATGTAACGTATGGGGATTAACATAACATAAAAAAAATAGTATATTACCTTTCAGTCTGTCTTAAGGGAAAATTCTTAATTTGTTCCTGTCTCAAACCAATTAAAAATGGCCAGCCAGCTTCTTTACATTCTTATCTTTTATCCTCATAATGTTCTCTTTCTGTAATAAATCAACATGTTTCCTTTCAAAAGCATGCAATTAATTATTTTTTCCTTTAACAGAACCCTTGAAAATGCCTGGTGTCTATGAAGTCTTGTTTTACAATGAAACTGAAGATAGCTCAGGGATGATGTTATGGAGATATCCAGAACCTCGAGTGCTCACCCTTGTACGGATAACTCCTGTGCCCTTCAACACCACAGAGGATCCAGATATTAGCACAGCAGACCTTGGGGATATGCTACAGGTAGGTAATGACTATTCATTTTAAATAAAAGCATTGTGGAAAAGTGCTGATTAGATACTAGGAAAAAAGATTAGAGGGATGCCTCGGTGGCTCAGTTAGTTAAGCATCTGCCTTCGGCTCAGGTCATGATCCCAGGGTCCTGGGATCGAGTCCCACATTGGGCTCCTTGCTCAACGGGGGGCCTGCTTCTTCCTCTTCCTCTACGTGCCGCTCCCCCTGCTTGTGTTCCCTCTCTCTCTCTGACAGATAAATAAATAAAATCTTTAAAAATAATAATCAAAAAAAGATTAGGGCATACCTATTTTTCCCATCAATAGTATTAGAGAGAAATGCACACAAATACATATACATGCATATGTATACACACCCACAAAATAGAAATTTTAAAATAGGGAATAATGTAATTCAGATTCACGATTCGTGGCAATTTTGAGAGTTCTCAATTCTACTCTTAGCCCTTTTATAGGAGGTTATGTTACATGATCTCTGAGTGTAATGGGACAGCTGTCATTCAGTTCACCACACATTTTTCAAATACTTACCATGTGCTCACACTCTTCAGCATTTCTAGAACTGCTTTATGAAATAAAATATGTTCATATAGGCCAGAATGGATGACTCAGTTTTCGTCTTCATTTCCAGAGCTGAGAATGGTCTCGGGCTTGAGGCGGCTGATAGGAAAACTGTCTAACCCATGGTCATATTCCATATGACTTTGTGAAAGTTTGTTGCTTGTCATTTCCCTAAGTTTAACGTAAATGTCACTGAGGCTATCACTACATTATCTTTCCACTTATCAGTATTCTACAGATCTGATTTCTCCAAAACTTTGTTTTCCTCTTAGTTTTCCACATATCACTAGATCACACAAACTCAGGACAATGAGGTTGCTCCCTTTCCCTGACTCCCCACGTCTACTGCATCAACAAGTCCTGTCAGTTCTGCCCCCAAAATATGTCCCTATTCCATCTGTTTCCCTCTTTTTACTGGTACAACTTGAGTCCAGGCTGCCCCCTCCTGTTCCCTGCTACAGTGGCTTCCTACTTGGTCTCAGTGATTCTATTCTTGACTCCCTGTAATGCATTTTCCAAATAGCAGCTAAAGTGATCTTTTAAAAATGTAGATCAGGGCCTCAGGAAACAAACTGAGGGTTGCTGGAGTGGGGGGTGGGGTGGGAGGGATGGGGTGACTGGGTGATGGACACTGGGGAGGGTATGTGTTCTGGTAAGCGCTGTGAATTGTGCAAGACTGTTGAATCTCAGATCTGTACCTCTGAAACAAATAATGCAATATATGTTAAGAAAGAAAAAAAGAAGAAGAAGAATGTAGCAGGAGGGGAAGAATGAAGGGGGGGAAATCGGAGGGGGAGAAGAACCATGAGAGACGATGGACTCTGAAAAACAAACTGAGGGTTCTAGAGGGGAGGGGGTTGGGAGGATGGGTTAGCCTGGTGATGGGTATTGAGGAGGGCACGTTCTGCATGGAGCACTGGGTGTTATGCACAAACAATGAATCATGGAACACTATATCTAAAACTAATGATGTAATGTATGGGGATTAACATAACAATAAAAAAATTAAAAAAAAAAAAATGTAGATCAGGTCACATCACTCCTCTAACTTAGAACCTGATGGTGCCTTCCTCTACTTCTTAGAACAAAATTCAACCATCTTGCTGTGGCCTATAAGGACCTATGATGTGTGCCCTGCCCAGCTCGCTGACTTGGTCTCATGCCAGTCTCCCCATTCCTTACTGTGCTCCAGCCATACTGGTTGAGTATCCCACTTGACAGTCATTTCTCTTGCTCTCTTCCCCAACTTTGTCAGTCAGGTACCAGCTCAAATGTCCTATCATGGCTGGTTCACTACCACTTCTTTATTCTAAATTACATTACCTTGTTTTACTTTTGTCGTAGCTCTTATTACTATTTAGAATTATAGTATGCATTTATTTATTTACTTGCTCATGGTCTTTCTCTCTCTACCATTAGAAAATAAGCTCGTTGGGGGCGCCTGAGTGGCTCAGTCGATTAAGCATCCAACTCTTGATTTTGGCTCAGGTCATGATCTCAGGGTCCTGAGATCGAACCCTGCATTGAGCTCTGTGCTCAGCAGGGAGTCTGCTTGGATTCTCTCTTGCCCTCTCCCTCTGCCACTCCCCCCACTCATGTGCACGCACGCTCTCTTTCTCTCTAAAATAAATAAATCTAAAAAGAAAAGAAAAGAAGCTCCTTGTATTTCTTGATCACTTTTATCTAGCACTTGGTACACAGAGATATTCACCAATTTTTTCTTTTTCTTTTTTTTGTTTTTTAGACGGGGAAGGTGGGGAGAGGGGAGAGAGAATCTTAAGCAGGCTCCATCCCCAGTGGGGAGCCCAACATGGGGCTCGATCTCACAACCCTGAGATCATGACCTGAGCCAAAATCAAGAGTCGGATGCTTAACCAACCAAGCCACCCAGATGCCCTCCCCAATTTTTTTAATGAGTGCTCTGTACTTATTTTTTTTTTTTTTTTTGAGACTTCCTTATTTGAGAGAGAGAGAGAAAGAGCATGGAGGAGAGGGGCAGAGGGAGAGAGAGTCTTAAGCAGACTCCATGCCAAATCCAATTTGAATCCAAAATTCGTATTAAGATATTAGCATATTAACATTGACATATTATATTCTTATTTAATTCTTGTTTTAATTTTTTATTATAATATATTTAGTCAGATGTTCACCTTCTGAATTGATAACAATAAAATGTGTCATCGTTTTGTCAAGTAAACCTGAGTGTGCAGAACTATCTGATTTGCCAAGATGTCAGCAGTCTTTAATTTGATTTTTTTTTCTTGTGATGAGAATTTTTAAAATCTACTCTCTTACCAACTCTGCTTTGATTCTTTAAATCCTTAAATTTGTTTCCCCTCCTATTAATATCATATTCAGGATTACCTTCTCTACCAGCATTCTTGGATTATTTTGGATAAGTAAAATAGCAATATCTTTGAATACTACTGCCTTATTAGACTTGCCCAAATGCAGAACACCTTTAGTATGTTCAGTCAAAATGAAAATACTCCTATGTCAAAGTTTCAGCATCATGTAAGGGCTTCTTTGTAACTGCTTGTTGGGTCCATATTTATAACTCAGTGTTAACTAGCATAAGTCTTATAACTCTTAGTGGTAGTGTTATGCCAGTTGCATTAAATGAGGCATTTGAGATAGTACATTCGCTGGTAACATGCTCTTTATCTTCTCACGGACATTGGGGAAGGAAGAACAGCCTTCTGGTTAAGAGGATAAACTCTAGCCAGAATGCTTGATGTCACCTTAGACAAGTAACTTAATCTCTCAGCCTCGCGTCTTTTGTTTTGCTTTTTTTTTTTCATCAATAAAATGAGGCTATTAATAATGTGATGATTATAGGAAGGAATGTTTGAAAGACACATCGAACAATGCCTGGCACACAGCGTGTGCTATGTAATATTTAAGTATGAGTATTACCAATTACTACCCTGGTGACAATTGTCAAAAGTCTTTTCATCAAATAGAAGCATAGGCTAGAGCAGAGAGAGTGGGGGCTGGTGATTCGACAGACCGGCTGGAGCAGTCCAGGAGAGCTGGGACGGTCCCAGGGTCTAGACGGTGGATTGGTCACATAAGCACAGCACTGCATGAAGGCGGCATGGCGGGGGCAGCAGGCCAAGCGCTGGTATCAGGGAGGTTTCACGTCTTATTGGAGAGATGGGAACTGTGAGTTCTGGGCGCAGCTCAAAGACAGGGGTGCTGGCCTGAGAAGCGAGAGGCGTGACCTCCTGTGAGTTGAAAGGGAGAGCTTGATCGCAGCATAAGAACACCCAGAATCAACAACTGGCGTGGAAGAATAAAGTGGGACTGGCAGAAGGTTGCCATGCAGCTGAGCTCCCAGTCTGATCCTTATGTTCCCCTGACGAGGAGCAGAATTTGACCCAAGGGTTGGGGTGAGCCTCATTGGTAGAAATAACTCTCGGGGTTGCAATCTTAGAACTGTACAAACTATTTTGTTTCCTTGGAGCTTCTGTTGAGAACAGAAAATACGTTGCATGAATCACAGCTTTGATTCGATGTGACAGCTTTTTCCTTGAGCACTTGCAGCGCCAGACCTTGGACTTGCTTCTGGGGATTCAGCTCCTCAGCTGAACACTGGAGTTAATGTTATTTACCTTTCAGAGATGTTACAAGAATTGAGTGAAATATTGAGTGAAATAGCTAAAACAAATAAATGCCTTACACATAGTGAGCTTTCAATAAATGTTCATTTCTTTCCCTCCACTCCTTCACAAGCAAATGTCTGGACCACTAAAAGAACCTTCTGAAGAGCATTCCAGCCTGTGGTCTCTCTTCCTTCAAGCTATCCTACTGAGTTCTTCAAGGAACAGGTGGACTGTACCAATTCCTTGAGAAAAGCTTTCAGTGATCCTGTCACCCTCGTAGACTGACCTTGAGGGCCCTGCATAACCTCTCCACCCCCACCCAGCTTTACCTTTCACTCCATTACACATGATCTACCCTCTAGTCAAACCGACCTGTCCAGCATTTACCAGAGCTGCCAGTGACGGCCCACTTGCCTACCACTCCCTCTTCATTTGAATCTCCCCTTTCTATGCTGAAATCCTACCCGCGCTTCCAAACAGCCCTTATGCCCTCAACACCATGAAGCCTTCCCTAGATGCCATCTCCACACAAATTACCCCCTTCCTCTGTAGTCCTGTGACGCTCCATAGCAGCACTTTTATGCTATTTCTTACCTTAGTGCTCACATTTTAATTATGTGTTCCTATCTTGTCTCCTAGATTGTAGTTTCCAAAGGCAATGATTGTGTCAAATCTGTCATCCTGTCCCTTCTAGTACCCACTGCCCTGGGGAGAGGCTAAGTGTATCAGATGGATGAATGAATGCAGGAATGTCCAGGTTTCTATTTTGTATTATTCAAAAGTATTGCATTGCTTGTCATAATTTTGTGGGGCTGTTGAATGAGTTTTGGTTTTGCAAACTGAATTATGTCAAGATGCATCGTGTTATGCTTCACTGGTATTATCTACCATAAACACACAGTCTAATGTCATTACATTACATAGGCTTTCGGTGAGATCATTGAATTTACTGCCAAGCCCACTGCCCCCTAGACAGAGGCTAGTTCTTAAATACAAAGATAACTTAATCTCTTTGGTTTTAGTCCTAAAAACAGAATCAAGTTTGGTTGACTTTTTCCTTGAGGATCGTTTAGTTCATAAAAAACTGACCTTATAGAGTTCACTTATACAGAACCCTCACATTTGTCTGTTTATATATCTTTCCATGATTGATAATGGCATTTATAAATAGGCTCCCCATATGAATTTATGGAATTTATTTTGCAAGTGTAATGAAAAATATGGAAAACATGTTTATAATATTAAATCAAACTAACCATAGGTTCTGCATAAAGACCCTGAAATTAATGTTCACAGAAAGCAAAAGGAGCTTATTTTATGGTCAGTTTATAATTTTATCAGGTTAAATTTTAAGTATTAGCAGTATACTTAGGTATCAATAAGATTACAACTTGTAGGGTAGAATAATGCCGTCAACCTAGAAGGAATATTGTATCATTTTAATGAGCTTAAATGTCAGAATTTCTGGCACTGTGTCTGGCACATTCTAAGTTTTCCTTTCCTCATCTTGTTGTATACACTGCCTACTCAGGATTCAATTTTGGAAAAACACATGTACCCAGATTGTAAAATTTTAATCCACTTTTGGAGTAAAATTGATAATGGATATTTTAATTCTCACACAGATCTGTCATAGTACTTGTTTTTATTCTCTCAATACTGCATTATTCTTGTTTCATATTTATTTTCATTTATGTGTTGCACTAAATCTTTAGATATCTTCATTTGGTATGTGAGATAGGCCAAACTAAATATCATCTTTCCTCAAGGATCTTAAGAGTATAAATAAAGCTTGAGCATTACAATTCAAGACAAACACTAAGGGGGTGGAATCACTGAAGCAATTTAAACAGGGGAAGCAAAGTTAAAGGAGTGAATTGGAAGATAAGTTTGGCGTTGCTAACATACAATGTGGATTAAAGGAAAGGATGTAAAAGCTAAAGTCAGGAATTCCTCTAATGTAAGAAACATCTAGGGTGTACATAAAATTCCTGGTGTTAAAGTTAGAAGAGAAGGATGGGGCACCTGGGTGGCTCAGTCGGTTAAGCATCTGCCTTCTGCTCAGGTCATGATCCCAGGGTCCTGGGATCGAGTCCCACATCGGGTTCCCTGCTCAGTGGGGAGCCTGCTTCTCCCTCTCTCTCTGCTTGCTGCTTTGCCTACTTGTGCTCTTACTCTTCTCTCTCTCTCTGTCAAATAAATAAATAAAATCTTTAAAAAGAAAAAAAGTCAAAGGAGAAGGAAAGAAAATGTTTAAGTAATTTGAGGAAAAATTGACACAGGTTCACAAAAAGTTTACACCAAAAGAATTAAATAGATACTTAGATTCAGATCTATACCTTCAGAAAATGTGAATATAATTAACAAATGAGATAAACATCTCTGTCATTTTTATTTCCACTTCATAGCATTTCTCCCCAACAAAGAATTATTTGGTATCTTCTCAATCTAGTGTAGGATACTACAATGTATAGACAATGAGGATATAAAGAGATTGATCTGTCCCTACTCTTACAAGGTTTATCATGTACTTGAAAAAAGAGGGCATAATTGCATATGCAAACTCCTAAGATAGAATAGCTAAATATAAAGAGAGACCCACACATTTATACGGGAAGTATCATGTAATTTGGGGAATTCTGACATCTGAAAAGTAAACTGAATTAATCGGGAACAAAACTGATTTGTGACAAAAGCTGTATGATTTCATAGCACTTTCTCAGTTAAAAAGGCATTTTCCAGCTTGAGAATTTGGTGCAGACTTCTTATATGAAAAAAACATGACTAGAGTCCATAAACGATATCTTCACAAGGATAACAGGAAGGAAAAAGACAAAAGCAAGCTGTGTCATTTGTTTATTTCTGGTGGAGAAGGAGAACAGTAAGCCAAAGTAATCAGTGCACTCATGTAGGGTTCGTTTTTGTTTATTCAGTTCAAAAGTCAGGGAAATTAGTTTTTAAAGTAACACTAATATGATTATAAAAATCAAATGGAAACCACGTTGGAAGAATAATGAAGAAAAAATTACATACTTGGAAACCAAGGAGAATCTAAATGGTTGAGATCTGGGTTATTCAATGTGTTATGATCATCTCAGTGTTTTACACCCAGAACTGTGCTAGATGCTTTGCATAAAAACCTCAGTAAATCTCATTTTATTCTGTGAGGTGCGCATTATCCCCACTTTATAAGTGAGGAAACTGAGGCTAGGAGAAATTAACCTGTCTTGAATTATGAAACTTAAAAATGGGAGAGCCAGAATTTTATCCCAGGTCTTCCTGACTCCAAAACCTATGTTTTTTACCCTCTTTGTAAAACGTCGGGATAATAGTACCGTAGATGACACATTTGCGTGATAGTGAGCTACTCTGTTGAGAAATGTGGAAAGAAGGAAAATAAAGTTATCCTTTTACTTCAAACTATTAAGGCATGAAATCATGAATCTGACCCCAAATATGCAAAATAACCTTAAATAAAGGGACTCCTAGACGCACAAGATGGATTGGATATTAAGATATCTAAAGAAAGAATGTTTCCTTCAGAAGGAAAACTGGTTAGCTCTAGAAGCCTAGGAAGGTCACGGAAGCATTTGTTGGCAGAAGCTCTCCTGGCAGCATCCAAAGAAATGGTGCCCGAGTGTCTGGTTCACCTGGTAGCTCAATCCCCTTCGTGGAGACGAATACAGCGGCTGTCAGATCCCTGTGTCTGACATTCAGATTATCTAACCACCCAAACAACCTCCTAAAACTTTGGCTCCCCAAGCAATCTGTCTACAGAGAGAGTATCATACGTTGCTCAGGCCAGCATCAGCATCCAGGCTGCTTGGCAGTTATACATCTCATGGTAAATTAATAACTTGGCATCTGGTTTATATATCAGTCTCTAGTGAACTCTGTTGCATGACTCAGCATTCCTAAGTGCTAGGACACCATGGAAATTTTCTGAGACTGCAAGACCAATGGCCAGATCTTGAATCATGGCGAATCCATCATGCTGAGTACCCTCTTGTGGCACCCGCCTGCCCAGTATGCTGGCCTTTCCCAGATGATGTCTCTGTTGTGCATCGTGTCACAAACATTTCCAAACAAAATTCTACTCTCACTACCACCATGAAGACTTGTGAGAAGTAGATAGGATATATATAAAGCATCCAGTCTTGCATAGTTTGGGGCTTAGTAAATTATCATTACAACACACAGTAAATGGTAGCTGCTGTGAGTATCAGCGTTACCATTGTCGTCGTCGACTCCATTGATCAAAGAACCTGGACCCAACTGTGTTAGACCAAGAAAGCCCTGTTTTCTGAGAAAGACTTTTTTTTGTATTTATAGCCTGTTGATGTCCTAACAATTGTTAGGAATGCGGGTTGTGCCTGTGATTAAGAGCATGCTTTCACTGACAGACTGGTTGCTGTCCCAAAGCTACACGGTCAGCCCCTCCGAGGTAGCCTGTCAGCTACAGTCCTCCAGGCTGCAGGTAACGGAAACCCCACTGAAGCTGACTTAAAGAAAAATGGGGGGATCTAGTATCAAGACACAGTGGGGAGTCCTAGAAGCCAAGGGCCGCTGGGCCTCTCAAAAACGAGGCCAGGAATGGAAGATAGGAACCCAGAGGAGTATTTACGCACTATCACTTTTCTCTGCTTCTTTCCCTATGTTTGCTTCATTCTTCCTTTTCAACAAACGAGCTTTCCTCCTGCTTCTCAGGCCAGCTGGTAGTCTCCCCACAATTTCCAGAGCCCAACTCCCAGAGTCACATTTACAAGTCCAACCTCCGGTCCAGTTCCACGTTCCTCATCCACCTAGAGGGGTGTCAGGTGCTCTTGGGTCGTTCATCTGTGGCCATGGGGTGGAGTCACATTCACCAACATGGCTGTGAAGTAGGGGTCATTGTGAGCTCGGCAGATACCCCCCAAAAGGGATCCATCCATTCTGTGTCGGATCTCTCTTACTGTTCTCGTTTTTCACTCTGGCTAGTTTGGCCCAACTCATGCCCAGTACTGGCCTCACACTGTCAGCTGCTGCTTTCCGGTCTGACTGACTCTGAGGGTCTGCACAGCATATTCTGCTCTTCCAAGAGGGAAACCTTTTATATATGGTCTGTGGTGTTAGAGAAGCATCACTGCAGGCAGAGGGTCTCTAGAAAGTCCGCCTCACTAAAAGAACTTGACTCCTTTTTGCTCTGGTTTTTCCAGCTTTTCTCTTTGCAGATATCTGACAGAACTGTTTTCTCTTTCTACATCAAAGGCTGTCTGCATCTGGAGAAAAGCCTCATATCACTCCTTAAATCTTCTCATTGTCCTCTCCTAGCATCCTCCCAAAATATTGATTCAGCAAGCTCTTATATCTTAACTGACACATAGGAAATATTTTCTTGTCCCCCAAATGCTTAAAATCCATACCTTTCTTGGTCAGTCCTTCCTTTTTAAGGCAATGACTATGTAGCACATTAGCAGCTTCGCAAATTCTGTACAATCCCAGGTCTAATGATGTGTGAGAGCTTGACATATAAAACCATTTTCTATTTTTGAAATCAAGTTTACAATGTGATGCTTCATGCCTGTAGCTTAGTGGTGATTTAATCATGTTTAGTTTTGTGATACTGTTTTACCTGACATACGTACCCGCAAGTGGAGCTAAAGCTTCACTAAACCTTATAGTTCGGTGGGTGTTATTGTTTTTCATAATTACATGGAGAAAATGTTTCAAGTCAGGCAGTGATACTCAGTATTATCCAATAAATTAAAAACTAGACTTTTGCTGCTTTAAACTTGACTTTACAAGCTTCCTGTAATTCTAAAGCACATGTACCTGATGGGCGAAGGTTATGATATTAGCACCTGGTGACACGACATAAAAAAAATCCTTCTGAGAGTTACTTGCAATCTAATATGATGTGCCTCTTCCACGCACAGCTTAAAAAGAATAAAAGGAAGTGTTCTTGGGTGTTTCTTTTCAGCTGTGTTGGGCGGTTCACTTATAACTGCAAATATGTTCCCAGAATCCCGAGCCTTTTTATTTTATAAGCACCTCCTGCCCACTGGCAGCTGTACTAATGTGTCCCAGAAGGCTTTGCTCCTATCCATCATCTTTAGGAGGGGTGCTCAAAGCCCAGATATGAGATTCATTGTTGTTGAAATGCAGAAAGAAAAAAAAAAAGTCTTGGGGGCTTTAGAGAAGTAAGAGGCAGAGCCAGAGTCTTAGGAAATAAGGGAAAAGCAAAAGTCCTGTGTACCCAGTGGACACAGTAATAAATGGTTCTGAATGATGGGTCACAGGGCTGGATCGACTACTAAGTGTTCCGCATCCAGAAGCATTGCCTCCTTTTTTGGACAAGAAGGGAGGAAACTAAAATAGAGTATTCCCTGAGTACACTTTTAATCATTCTGTCTTTGTGGTGTTGTAAAAGTAGGAAAAAGGGATCTAGGGATATATTGAAAAGAGCTCTGCTTGAAAATTTTGAAGTTAACGCAGGAAATACAGGTGAAAGGACCTGGGTTAGGGCCATGAGAGGTGCAAAGGACGACGGGGTTCTAGTTCTGCTCTCAAGGCATCTCTAGTCTTTTAGGAAAGGTAGTAAGTACGTGAAATGAGGCAAGGTAGAACTGTGAAGTGCCACAGGAGAAACACAGAAAACGTGCCTTTTTAAACAAGGAGAGCTTACATCAGCCTGGAAACATCGGGAAAAGACTTCATAGAGGAGATGGCAATTGAAGGACTCCCTGAAGGCTGAGGAGGGTCTCAACATAAGATGAAGGGAGAGGGGATATGAAGAAAAAATCAGTCTGAGCACAATTGCAGAATTGAATAAGAGAAGACATGACTTATATCTGGGAGGTGGCAAATAATCTGGTTTGACTAGCATAGGTTATACAAATGAGGGATTTGTGGAAGGGTGGTAAGTGGCAGACATGCGTTTTTTGGTCCATGTCCTTTCCATGGAGGGAAAGAGGAAGGCAACACATTTACTGTGAGCCTAGTATGTACCAGGCACCGAACTTGTCCTTTTATATGTCGTGTCCCAATGATCTGCACTATGATGCTGCATGGTAGGTACGGTTGTCTGTACTTTAGAGCTAAGATAACTCCGGTTCTGAGAAGTCATATAATTTCCCCAAGAGCGCAAAGGAAGTAAGGAGCTAAAACCAGGACTCAAAGCTAGGTTTGTATGAATTTTTTTTTTCTGTGTTGTGTACCTTGACTCCTTTTAGATGGAGTTGATTTTGATTCAGTAGGCATTGGAGAACCCTTGGCAGTCCAGGCCTTTAGGTAAATTGATTTAGAAGTCTCGTAAAGAGTAGAATGTAGAAAGAAGAGCCCAAACGTGAGAAGACCTGCTGGGGGTCTCAGGGAGGAGACAACAGAGGCTATAAGCCGGAGCGGGATCAGAGGGCGGGGGTGTGAGGAAAAAGAAGTGAATGGAGGAGACGCTGTAGAGAAAGACTCTACGTTCTGGGCAACTGATAGGGTAGTTTAATGACAGGGAGTAAGAGAAGTCCTAGATGACTGCTAGATTTAAGATCAATAGGCAGTGTGATGAGACTGTTTACAAAATTTTTAGAAAAGAGCGTGTCGTGCTGGGCACTATTCACTATGCTGAAGGCACTATTCAGAAATAGTGAAATCAGCTCTGCAGAGGTGAATGTTCTCCCCTTATTACAGGCAAGAAATCTGAGAATCTAAAAAATTAAATGAGTTGCCATGGGCTGCTTCTCCCTGAAAAGTGTGTGAATGAACATGCAACATAGATTTAACATGCAATTTCAAGATACTTTATAGATTATAGATTCCTATAAAGTCTTTATGAATCCTTGAGGAGGAATCCCAGCAACAGAGGAAAAAGACTGTCAGAGCTACTGAGATCTGTGTCAGTTAGGATTAGGTTCAGATATGCGAGACAGAAAATGCCAACCAACAGCAACTTAAGCAAAACCGATGTTTCTTTTCCTGTCACACATGAGAACCGTCTGCAGGTAGGCAGGCTGGGACTGTCGGTATCTCTCCAAGTCCTGAGGGTCCAGGCATCTTCCTGCCTTCTGCTGCTTTTCTGTCCCCAGGCACTTGCTTTTCCTTCATGGTCCAACATGGCTGTGCAAGCTCTAAGCAGCTTGTCCCCATTCCAGCCACGAGAAGACGAACGGAACAAAACAGAGCGTGCTTCCTCCCTTTAAGGATATTTTCTGGAACCCACACTCTGCACGCTGTGCTGCCAGCATGCCAGAGTCCCGAACTGGGTCACCTGGCCACGCTGAGGGTGAGGGGAATTGGGGACTCATTTGCCGAGGAAGAAGGGAAGGAGAGCTAGGGAGGCACAACAAGCAGTCCTGCTGGCACCACCCGCTGTGACTCCCAGGGGTCCCCCCCGCTGTGCTGGCCGGCCCTGGGGCCCACTCCCACTTCTGGCCTGCTGGGGAGTCAGTGTCCCGTCTGTGAGGCAGTAGGAGAACTCGCTTTCTAGTTCGCTAGTGAGCTGTCTGCTGAAGCAGGATTTGTAGAGAAAACTGAAAAAGTGAATGAGATTTTAGATAGATACATAGGTAGATGACAGATAGATAGATAGATAGATAGATAGATAGATAGATAGATAGATAGATAGAGTAGGTAGATAGTTTGAAATGCTAGCATTCCTTGCCCTTCAAAAACAAGAGATAGGGAAGGAATCTGTCAATAAGACATGGCTTTTAAAATAAATGGAAAACATTTGCAAACTGGAAGAATAGTGAAGTCATTTTTGTCCTGTCACTTTATTTGGCGATAGAAACTTTATTTGTTTCTCTTTTCCTATTAAATACTGTTGCATTAAAAAGTCGGGGGAAGCATTTCCTTCTGGCAACAAAGAACTATGCCTAGCAATCAATGTGTTTGATGTTTACTGCTCAGCATGAAACATGTTTACTGCTCAGTATGAAAAATGGTTCATCTAAAAAAAAGAAGAAAGGATAGTAAATATGAATGGATGGTCTGTTATCATCTTTTTATGAATTATCCTCCCCCAATAGAAGTATTTTTGCCCTGTGAAAGTCACATTAAACCCATTATTCATAAAGTATAAATTATTTCTTAAAAGCTACATTGTTGAAGAGAAATGAAAAATACAGAAGGAAAAAAGTACAGAGAGGCAATATAGCCCATTTGTTAAGAACAAAGATTCTGGAACTGAAGTAGCTGGGTCCAGAGCCAAGTACCTTGGGCAAGATACATAACTTTTCTGTGCCTCAGCTTCCTTATATATAAATTAGGCATGATAATAGTCCATACCTCTTTGAGTTGCTAGGAAAAATAAATGTCACTAGATGTAAAAAGCACTTACGATAGTTTCTTCCACATAGTGCTTTATAAATGTTAGCAATTATTGCTTTCCTCTAAGAGCTTACCATCTCCAGGTGCCAATTTGCCTCTTGTTCTGCCCTAGATTTTGAATGTTGGAGAAAAACTGAATTTTTATTACAAACTATAAATTCTTTATCCCTTTACCCATCCTTTTCATAAAGGCATTGGCCTGAAAATTCATTTTTGTCATACATTTTCAACCATGCATGCCTTCCATTTTTTTACTCAGCTCCTAGTTAGGAAAAAAGAAATTAAACTTGAGAACCTTATATGTTTTGTAGCAACGTCTTTAAATAGTACATCAAAATTAAGAATCTTGGTTCTCTTATGCTGCTGGCACTTTTCTTAGTAGCTTTACTGAGATACAATTCACATACCATACACTTCACCCATGTGAACGGTATCATTCACTGGTTCTTAATCTCTTCACAGACTTGTTCAATCATCACCACAATCAGTTTCAAAGCATTTTCATCATCTCAAAAAGAAACCTAGTGCCCTATAGCCATTACACTCCAGTCTCCCTAACCCCCAGCCCTAAACAACCACTAATTTACTTTCTGTGTCTACATATTTATCTATTCTGGACATTTTGTATGAATGGAATCATATAATTTGTGGTCTTTTGTGACTGGCTTCTGTTATTTAGCATGATGTTTTTGCACTTCACCCATGTTGTATCATAGATCAGTATTTCATTCCTTTTTGTTGTCAAATAATATTCCATTGTATGGTTATACCACATCTTACTTACCATTCATCAGTTAAGGACATTTGAGTGTTAGCACTTTGTGAATCCTCATCTGCTTTACTTAGCCTCTGTTCTCTCCTACAAACTTGGACCAAAGGTGATGATGATGATTAATAATATTTACAAGGTGTTCTTATAAGCATTCTTTCAAAGAGCTTACAGTCCAAGCTTAATGAAACAAATACATCAGCAACTATCACCCAGCATTGTGCAGTAAGTTTTAATGAAAGTGCAGAGAAAGAAGTTAACATAGTAGTTGATGAGCTTGAAAAGTAGGCTTAAAGCCAGATAGTGGAGGGTTTTCAGTGACATTCTGAGACATTAAATACTTTATTCTGTGAGAGTGGCCATTAAGGGTATCGAGCTGAGTAACAACCATGGCTGATTACAGCGGGAAAGATGAATTAGAGACTAGAGGTTGGGCTGCCTGGAGGCCTATTCAGAGCACAATCACACAGCAATAATGACAATGACAGTTGGAATGGGAAGGAGGAAATGCATGTAAGAGAGAGACATCTGGAGGTAGAATAAATAGATTTCGATGTCCTGATGCAGACAACAGTAGGAGGGGAAAATTAAATGACTCTAGCCTGAGTGACTGGATAGATGGAATACTATTAATGGGGACTGGAAATGCCAGAGAAGAAATGGGGTAGTCTAGGGTTGTAGAAGAGATACTAAGCTCTGCGTTGAATACTTACAATGTACGATGTTAGAGGACTAATTATGATGAAATGCCTACCACAAGTTTGGGAATGTAGGAAGCCAATTCAGGAAAGGGTCAGGTTATTTAAGAAATGGTTTAGCAAATCATCTCCATAGAAGTAAAAATTGAAGCCATGAAAGTGAAATAGGAAAAGGTCACACAGAGAGACTCTGGGTGAAGAGCTTAAAGATAAGAGCACTGAAAATAGAACCATGAGAAATCTCACTGTGTCCAGTAAATAAATAGTAGGTTAGGAATTGTGGTGGCTTGAACAGTGTTCCCCCCCCAAAATTCATTTCTACCCAGAACCTCAGAATGTGACTTTATTTGGAAATAAGGTTTTTGCAACTGTAATTAAGTTACAATGAAGTCATACTAGATTAGGGTGGGCCATAAGCCAATGATTGGTATCCTTATAAGTAGAGGGGAATTTGGACAGAGACAAATACAGGGGGAAAGGCCATGTGAAGACAGAGGCAGAGGTTGAGGTGATACAGCCACATGCCAAGGAATACCAGGGATTACCAGGAGCCACCAGAAACTGGGAAAAGGCAACGAAGGATTCTTCCCTAGAGTCTTCAGTGGACCATGGCCCTGCCGACACCTTGAGTTTGGACTTCTGGCCTCTACAACTGTAAGAGAATAAATTCCTGGGGGTTTTTGTTGTTGTTGTTGTTTAAAGATTTATTTATTTTTGTTTTAGAGAGAGTGCACGAGCAGGGGGAAAGGCAGAGGGAGAGGCAGAGGGAGAGAAGCAGACTCCCAGCTGAGTGCAGAGCCCGACGTGGGGCACGATCTCACAACCCCAAGACCATGACCTGAGCTGAACTCAAGAGTCAGTCGCTTAACCAACTGATGCCCCAAATTTCTTTTGTTTTAAACCAGCAGGTTTGTGGTAATTTGGTATGGAAGCTTCAGGAAACTCATACAGCAGTCAACAAAGAAGTGGTCAGAGAGAAAGGCCTAGGAGACAACAGTGTCAGCAAATCCAGGCATAGTGAAAAGTTTAAGAAGCGTGGGGGATTCAGCAGTATCATGACTACTAACAGAGTACATCGTGGACTGGAAAAAAAGGAAGCTGTGAATTTGACAACTTGAGGTCACTGTTGACGTAGAAGCTTTAGTCACCAAGGCACCATGGCAGAGCCATTTCCCTACAATATCCCATCTCCTTCTTGGGTTCTGTGCTTGGGTCATGTTGGGTTTAACTGTTTGACACTCGGACTACACCATAAGCTCCATGAGAACAGGGCCCTGTTCCTCATTCATCAGTGTTTCCCAGTTTCCTAGAGACTGGGACATAGTAGCTGCTCGGTATTCATGGGGAAGGAATTGAAGGATAGATAGAAGCTAGAAATTAGAAAACAAGTTATTAATTTAGTTTATGCTTGATTCTATGGAGGAAGTTATTGGTAGGAGGTCTTCTAATTAGAGAGTTGAGTGATAAGATTCATTCTTTAGAGATAGAAGATATTAGAGACAAGATGTTGGTTCTTTAAAAACGTCATGAGAGGGGCGCCTGGGTGGCTCAGTCGGTTAAGCGTCTGCCTTCAGCTCAAGTCATTATCCCAGGGTCCTGGGATCAAGCCCCGCATTGGGCTCCCTGCTCAGCAGGGAGTCTGCTTCTCCCTCTCCCACTCCCCCTGCTGTGTTCCCTCTCTCACTGTGTTTCTCTCTGTCAAATAAATAAATAAAATCTTAATAAATAAATAAATAAAAATTAAAACGTCATGAGATAACAAATGACAAGGCCTAAGTTTTGGTCTGTATCATCCATATGCTGTTGTATACTAGCCAACAAACTTTGATAAGCAGTAGCATGCCTAGAACAAAAAAGCAAAATTGGAAAAAGACCCTACAGTTTCAGGATGGGAAGAGGTAATTTTTTTACTTTTCTTCCCCCCTCTCATTTACTATATTCCTATTTAGTGCAATCCATAGTGCTAAAAGCATTATATCATAATCTCACTTAATCCTCACAATGCTATAAGAACTATTACCGTTCCCATTTTACAGATGAGGAAACTAAGGCCCAAAGAGATTAAAAACTTTCCCAAGGGCATACCACTGCTGAATAGCAAAGGGAGGATCCTTTCTCAGGCTTTTTGATTCTAGAATCTACATTCTTAACTACAGGGATAGAGATATTGTAGATTGGTGGGAAAAATCGATATCATATTGATTTGGAGGTACTTCAGGGGGTCGTCTTGAAGATGTCCTTCGTGAAACACAGTTTCACATATAATCAGTGTTAAGTATTGCCTGTCTGTGGGATGGTCCAAAGCAGCAGCTTCCTACAAACACAGACTCTTTGAAAACACCTTATTTTCCATTCAGATTCTATATTCTACTCTATAATGCATTTTTATTAACTTTACTCTTATAAAAGAGTATTCTATGTCATTTTCTACACTATTCTTTAATGGGAGAGATCCTCTTGCATTTTATGAAGTTGACCTAAGCCAGAGCGTGTGTCAGACAGTTTCACTGTCTCAGTGTCACAACGTTTTGAAAGCCTAGACTTACGTAAATAAGTAACTGCAGATGGCAACCATTTTTTCACTGCTCTATCAGCCACATAGTGGTGAATCACTGAGTGGAGATCTCAGAATGCTGCCAAAAGCAGCTAAATAGTACGTTGGTTTTAGGTTACTTATTAGAAGGAATTTTGGTAAGTGTGTTTTCTTGTTAACAGTTCTCCTGTCTGTTGGACTGGAATGGTTTGCTTACCTGCAGTCCAGGAGACAGCCTCTTTGAATTATCTCAAGGAAATAATACTCATCAAAGGGCATTTTCAGTGAAGAGAGATGACTGATGTGGTTCTTTGCTTCTGTGAGTGTTGCCCTATTTAAGCTGAACCAGGATTCTCAAAGGACTCATTTTCACCACAACCAACTTCCTTAACACACTCTCAAACTTCATTTTACTGCAGTGATCTTGCCATGTACATAAAGTGCATTCAGTTTTATATTTGTTGATTGAAAAATATTTAGCCTTAGGAAAATATTTGCTACATAAGTCAACTTTGAACCATTCTTTGAAAATAGACAATAATTCCATTAATCTTACCCATATTTTCACCCTTTATCATGACCTCTTTTTTTTCTTCTGTGAAGAGAAATCAGTTCCAAACATTGACTAGTAGCTTTTTCTCTTTAGCTGAGTCACAGTATATCTGTGTAAAATAGCAAGTGTTCAAACTTGCTTCCTATTTCATTAAAAGTTTATCTTAAAAGATGAGCACTCAAATTAGTGATTTTTTTAATCTTTTTTTAAAACTATTAAGCACATTAAGAAAATTCAGATCTAAACTTGATGTAAGGTACTCTTAGTAATTGTTGTAGTGTGTTTAGTATATTCAGAATTTAAAAATGGTCTTCAAGAATCAACTTTCCCACAGCTTCTCCTGTTGTAGATTAGGCTCCGTCTAGATACACAACCCTTCGTTTGTTCCCAAGCAATACTTTGATCTCTTAAAATTTATATACAGTGTTGAAACTCGTTAGTAGTTATTTTATTATGACTATAAAATAGACCTTCTTAAGTATATAATATTAATATAGTCAACATAGACCAATAAAATGACTAAATCACTAATGCCAGTGCTATCATCTGGTGGTAGGGAAAGAACCTCAGTCTATCAAGCAATTATTCAAATATGTATTGTGAGTATATTAAAATGTATCATTTGATAGTATCATTGATGGCACTTTTTGTATTGAAATATGATTAACACATAACATTATATTAGTTTCAGGCATATAACATAATGATTTGATAGTTGTATATATTGCTAAATGATCAGCATAAATCTAGTTAATGTCTGTCACCGTACATAGTTCAAAAAAATTTGGTGTATGTGATGAAAACTTCTAAGATCTACTCTCTTAGCAACTTTCAAATATGCCACACAGTATTAACTCTAGTCACCATGCTGCGCATTTCATCCCCATGACATACTTATTTTATAACTGGAAATTTGTATCTTTTAACCCTTTTGCCCATTTTGCCCACCCCCACGCTTGCCTCTGACAACCACCAGTCCATTCTGTGAACTCGGTTTTATGGTTTGCTTGTTTGTTTTTAGACTCTACATATAAGTGAAATCATATGGCATTTGTCTTTCTCTGACTCATTTTACTTAGCATAATGCCCTCAAAGTACGTCCATGTTGTCACAAATGACAAGATTTCATTCTCTTTGATGGCTGCATATTTTTCCATCATGTATATATACCACATTTTCTTTATTCATCCATCTATGGACACTTAGGTTGTTTCCATATCTTGGCCATTGTAAATAATGGGGCAGTGAACATAGGGTGCATATATCTTTTCGAGTTAGTGTTTTCTTTTTCTTCAGATATATACCAAGTAGTGGAATTACTAGATCATATGGTAATTATATTTTTAATTTTTTGAGGAACCTCCATACTATTTTCCATAGAGGCTGTACCTATTTATATTCCCACCAACAGTACATGAGGGTTCCCTTTCTTCCACATCCTCAACAACACTTGTAATTTCTTGTGTTTTGGATAATAGCCATTCTAACAGATATGAGGTGATATCTCACTGTGGTTTTGGTTTGCATTTCCCTGGTGATGAGTGATGTCAAGTATCTTTCCATCTGCCTGTTCCCCATCTGTATGTCTTCTTTGGAAAAATGTCTATTCAGGCTTCTGCCCATTTTTTAATTGGATTGTTTGGTTTTTTGGTTAGTGAGCTTACATGAGTTCTTTATATATTTTAGATTTTAACCCCTTACTGGATATATGATTTGCAAGTATTTTCTCCCATGAAGGCACTCTTTTCCCCCTTCCTTTTTTTCTTTTGATTCAAGACAAATACGACCTTTTCTAAAATATGAGTATGGTTTTATCAGTTATTTCTGCTATATGAGCTCCATCTCCTAACATGATTCCTAAATTGATTTTGAAGGAAGCTTCAAACAATTTTCTAAAATTCTTAATTGGTATGCTTATTATATTATTCCTGAAAAAGAAATCTATCATTTGATAAATTTTAGTTGGGGAAAAAAAACCCTGATTATTCCCTTTGAAAAAAATTCAAGGTTTCTGTTATGAAAAATTTCAAATATACAAAATGGAGAGAATACTATAATAAACTCTACATGTCTTTCATACATCTTTAGTAATTGTCAGTATCCTTTTGTCCGTGTTACGTCTGTTCCCCTCAGCATTTTTTGTTGATGCTGATATTGTTTTTCTGGAATATTTTTCTTAAAGTCCCAGTTGTCATATCATTCACCCATAAAGACTTCAGTAAGCATTGCTAACAGGTAAATATATTTAAATATAACTTAAATATCTTTATCATAGCCAACAAAATTAATAATAATTCCTTCTTATCATATAATTGTCTATATTTAGTTCTCCTCTCTTATCTCAAAAATATTTTTTAGAGTTGGTTTGTTTGAATCAAGATCCCACTGAGGTCCACACATTGTTTGATCGATATAGTTTTTACATATATATCAGTTCCCTCTCTAATTTTTTTCTCCCCTATGTCATTTATTTGTTGAAGACCCTGGATCATTTGACCTATAGAATTTTCTAGGGGCGCCTGGGTGGCTCAGATGGTTAAGCATCTGCCTTCGGCTCAGGTCATGATCCCAGGGTCCTGGGATCAAGCCCCACATCGGGCTCCCTGCTCAGTGCAGAGCCTGCTTCTCCCTCTCCTCTGCCATTCCCTCTGCTTGTGCTCTCTGGCTCTATCTTTCTGTCAAATAAATAAAATCTTTAAAAAAAAAAAAAAAAAGGATTTTCTAAATTTTGGATTTTGACTCACAATTTATCTTTATAACACTGTTTAAATTTTGTTTTCTGTGTATTTTCTGTAAGCTAGTAGTTGTTATGGTGGCTTAATTATATTTCAGTTGTATGTTTTTTTTTTTAAAGAATACCCCCCAGGGGACACAATATTCCCTCCATTGCATCACAAGCCAGAGGCACATGTGTCTGCTTATTTCACTTCTGGTGATGTTAAAATTGATCAGACGGTATCAGTCTGATCCATCATTATCAAGTCCTCTGTCAACCTTTTACACATTGATTGTTCCATAGTTTGTCAGCATAGTTTCTCCAGCCCACAGAAATTAAATTCACTGATTCATTCTTCACTAAGAGGGAAGAGGCAGTGTGCATTTATTGGACAATTTCTGCGTGCCAGAAATTTTGCTGGGCAGTTTACCTACATTCTTTCATTTGCTCTTCCCAAAATCTTAGGTCTTCCATATTGTCATGAGAGTTTCATAGGTAAAGAAACTACAAGTAGAATTTACTCAAGGTCATATAGCTAGTAAGGGAACCCAGTTATGCTAGTTGTTGTTGTTTTTATTAAAAATTAACCTAGAAAATAGTAATTCTCATTTATATGTAGAGGTAGATAAAATAGATTAAAGCTAAAGACCAAACTTAATGAGAATGGCAATGTCTACAGCATTTGTATTCCTATCAGTAAAGTGATGGTACTGTCGTGTAAGCTAAGTACTTCCTGTTGCCCAATTCTGTACCACTGGAGCCCAGCAACTAATTTCTCTCAGTCTTAAATATCCCTTTAATGGATTAAACATATAAGCTGTATGGTAGTTCATCTTATGGAAAGCTATAATGTCTGCCAAATAACATTTTTATAAAATGAAAACTGTATCGTAAAGCATTTCTAATAGTGAGGCATGTTAAGCACTCCAGTGTTGATGAGACAAATCTTGAAATCTTTTCTACATGTCTTTAAACATCATTTGTCTTCACGGTTTGGGGTTAGTGTCCAGAGCAGCAAGTTGATGTCTATATGACCTCCCAAAGTCCTTTGCAATCCTGCGATTCTCACACTGATGAATTCAAACAGGAAAGGATTATTGGGCCAAAACTCAGAGTATCTTCAGAGCCAGAATGTAGGAAAAGTTACAAAATACAGATGTCTGTCAGGGATGAGGTCCAAAGGGAGAAGCAGGCCAGAAGTTAGAAATAGATATGTTTTTGTACCAAAAAAAAAAAAAAAAAAAAAAGGCTTTGAATTTGGCTTTTAGCCAAAGGAATTTTTTTAAATACTTAGATGAAACTATTAAGCTATAATATTCAGTTGAGATATAATAAAGTCCTGGGGTTGAGGATATATACTTGGGAAAAAATCATAGTTCATTATATTCAAGGAAACTCAGACCAACTCTGAGTTCCTCAGACTTGTGCCAGGTTGTACCTTTTAGAGAATCTATAATCCTATATTTTTCAGTCATGGGCAAAATCATCCTGATGCCTTTGGAATTGTCAGCTTTTGCATATCAAGAATTATAAATGAGGGGCGCCTGGGTGGCTCAGTCGTTAAGCATCTGCCTTCAGCTCGGGTCATGATCCCAGGGTCCTGGGATCAAGCCCCACGTCGGGCTCCCTGCTTCACGGGGAGCCTGCTTCTCCCTCTCCTACTCCCCCTGCTTGTGTTCCCTCTCTCACGGTGTCTCTCTCTGTCAGATAAACAAATAAAATATTTTTTTAAAAAACTATAAATGAAAAAGCCTTTAAATATTGTATAATCATGGAAGATATGGCAAAAATGTTTATACCTTTTAACCCTAAAAATAAGCCATCCTCTTTTTTTTTGATGGAAAACTATAAAATTAATACCATCTATTTTAATTGTATACTAAAATTTTAAGAACTGCTTTTATTAGGGAATATAAAAGAATTTGTTCTTTGTGGGTTTGTTTGTTTTTTTACTTTTTTAAGAGTGACATGTTCCAAGAATACTTTTTTTCCCTTGGGCCACAGGGTCAGAGGAAGAAGATCATAATGGGGAACACCCACGAAGGTGATGATCATTCTCTGTAAATATAAAAATTGACCTATGGGCACAACTATTTGTTGGGTCTTTTTTTTTTTTTTTTAAACCCCTGTCCGTAGTATTTATTAGTTTTCTATATTATGTGTTTTTCTTTCCGTGAATCTTATAGAAAAAATTGCCACACAAAGCCTGTGATGTACCCCTAAACAGCAAATTAGGTGTCTGTGGCTTTTATTCTAGTCTATGATGTGTTATGAATTTAACTAAATTGTCTTAAAAAGCATTCCCAGAACTCATCTTTTCCACATTACATTCTTTCTACATGATGATTCGCTTAACAGGACATAGGTCACCACCAAATAATGGTGGTCAGTACAGCCAGAAATTCTATCTGCAAATTTATGAAGAAAGAGCCAGTCATTCTAGCCTAGGAAATCTGCCTCTCTGTAGATTTTCTAAGAGATGATTTCACAAGACTTAGAAAATTATGGGTATCTATGAGAGCCTTCTTTGTTCCCTTAGCCACCTGAAACCTGAAAACAAACCAAGTGAACAGAGCTGTGGTCTGATATGTTTGGTTGGTATGTAAATACATATATTTTCTAACACCCTGTGGCTGTTCTTAATGGTAAATCAGAGAAGTGTAAGGTTAAGAGCGATTGGCACTAAACTACTGTAAGTCATTATTTCAGGCAAATTTGACATGACAGATAATAGGAAAAGAATCGTAATCAGTGTCAAAGGCATTCATGTTTTCTTGTAAGGGTCTATATATCATAGATATGCCTGACTCCTTTTCTTTTGCATTCCACTTTGGAGCTATAGTGTTGAGGTGGTCGTTTGAGAAAATGATTGTCTTAGAAATCTATACAGTCTACTCAAGTTTGCTTTATCAGAGTTGAACATGTATTTTCAAATTCCAAGTAGTTTTATGTGCTGTGAACAAAATTTATTTACATATCTAATAACACAAAAATTAATGCTTCCTGATTTTCAAGTTTATATTCAAATACATTTTATCCATTTTTTAAAATAGGTTCTCCCCAGTGGTTTGTGCCAATTACATTGTCACTTCTTATCAACTGGATTTATGTGTATCTGAAATACAACACTTCACATTTAATTTAATGGTATGAATTTTGTATTCATTTATAATGTAATATTTCCAGGTGGGGAATGTCTTAAGTTGAATCTTGAAAAGATAAAACAAATCTTGTACATGTATGGATTTGTTATTTTTATATGTTCATTTCTTGATCCTTCTTCGAGGAAGGCTTCCCTGATATTTTTTGTCTCCACGCAGGCCGGGAATGTTGCCCCTCTTTAGAACATCCATATTACCCCGGGCCTACGTATATTACTGATTCCTTCCTTTACTTTGGGCTTCTTGAGGGCAGAGTTTGTATGATATTTATCTTTGACTTCCAGTACCTGTCATAGTACTAGGTGGGTGTTGACTGTGACTGAGTGAAAGGCTAAGATAAAATAGAGTAAGATTAGCTTAATGCATCGAGACTGTCTGCTCAAAGTAATTGCCAAAATAAGACCCTGCCTGCATATTCATTGTAGTCTGGGCTTTACATACTATTGTCATGATCTGTTTGGTGGATCCGTGAATATTCACTGTAGCCTGGGCTTTACATACTATTGTCATGATCTGTTTGGTGGATCCGTGAAGGCTACTGAATGAGCAGGCTGAAGACAAGGAGACCCTTGCAATATTTTTGGTAAAAGTTTTGAACAAAGAGAGTAGCAGCTAGGATTATGTGCTTATTCTGCACAGAGTTCCATTGAGGAGAGGCAGGAAGTTAACACTGGTATCCAAGCTGGAGTTCCGTGTACACAAATGCGCATAGATAACCACAACACAAAATAGTATTACTGAAGGCCATAAGAAGACTTTAAGCTATGTACGTTTTGGAAGTTCAGAAGAGAAATCACTTCTAATTTGGATGATTAGAGAAGGGTGTTTTGTTTTGTTGTTTTCTTGGGAGGAGATGAAGAGAATAGTTTTGAAAGATGGATGAGATTTCAAAAAGCATTGATGGAGACAAATTGGTGGCAGCTAAAGGCATATGTAGTATAAAAGTAGGAGGTGGTCTGGGAAGATAGGAAGGGGCCAGAATTTGGGCATAATTCCTTAGGAATGTTAATGGAATTTGCATACAATGTCATTTTAACACACTGAGATTTATTCTCCTAGGACACTTACTCTGAATATCAGAGGTCAACTAAGGTTACTATTTTGAAAACTACACAGGGGCGCCTGGGTGGCTCAGTTGGCTAAGCATCTGACTCTTGATTTCAGCTGAGGTCATGATCTCAGGGTCACAAGATTGAGCCCTGCATGGGGGCTCTGTGCTCAGTGCAGAATCTGCTTGTCCCTCTCCCTCTGTTTCTTCCCCCACTCGCATACATGCTTGCTCTCACTCGCTCTCTCTCTCATAAATAATTTTTAAAAAGGAAGGAAGGAGAAAGAAAGAAGAAAGAAAGAAAAGAAAGAAAGAAAGAAAGGAAGAAAAAGAAAGAAAAGAAAGAGAGAATAGAGAGAAAAGAGATAACGAAAACTACACAGTACAGTCTGCCCCTTAATCAGGAGCTGATTAGGCAGGCTTAATATCTTTAATTTTTTATGATTTTTTTCTTTTTCCTTCCTGTTATGTGCCTGCAAATAATTCTTCTCATCATACCTCCATCAGAGTCAAAATCACGAGTCACTCTTGCCTGCTTATTAGCAGCTTGCCTTTATCATAGAAACAATACCAGTGAATAAATTAAGTATAATTGAGAAGCTAATTAATCTCATTCTTATACATACATTTATGTATGTGTGTGATATATATGATACATATAAAATATATATTAAATAAATGTAAATATTGTCAAAAACTGTGAAGGGTCTGAGTTTTACCTCATTTACAGTCTAACAGCTTAGTCTGCCACACTTCCATGGATACTGATAGAAAACACAGAAGTGCTGGATCAGAGATGAACGACAGCTTGTTACCTACAACAGAGTGCATATGTGCTGGTTTTCAAGCCTCAATTTCTTTAGGGCAACTTGAAAAGAGCCAGGTGATACTTGCATACACAGTAAGTTACATTACAGGAGAGGAACCCAGAATTTGGGGAACCTGGATCTTTTATAATGGTCAGTAAGCATGCCTGCCCTTTTCTTTGTAGGGAGACATTATCTCTGTCTTCCATAGCTGTGTGCTATACATATATCCTTGAAAAGATAGTCTGGAACAAAGACAACGCCTTTACCTCTAAGATGTGTGGAAATATGATAGACTCATGGAGAATTATTTCGCAACAGACATACTCTAAAGACCTCTGCAAGGACAACACTATTCATCTAATCGAGGGATCAGCAAACTACATGTCCTGAAGGCCAGATACAGCCCACCATCTGTCCTTGTAAATAAAATTTCTAGAACACAGACATATACTCTTTCAGTTATTAACTACATGCTACAATAGACAAAGTCATGTAGTTGAAGCAGAGAGCACATTATTTGTATGTGTATGTGTGTGTGTATATACATATGTACAGATATCACACACGAGGTGTATGTATACACAGAAGAAGGTTTTCCCAGAAAAAGTTTGTTGACCCCTGTTCTAGTTTAAACATTTATGACAGTCCTTTATAAAATACGCTAAGCTTGCTTTTTGTTCTAAAATATTTTCAGATTTTTAAAAGTTATTCTGTAATCCCTATTAACTTCTTCCCAATTATTAAGGGTTACACTGTCTGTACGCTAGTTCTCTTTCTTATTGTAAAAGGTTGTTAAGAGTGGTTATCAATGATTATTGTATTTTTAACTTTTTTAGTTTTAAGAACAATCATATAGCAAATTATTGGTTTATGAGCATTGCTTATTTGTCAGGTTGCATAGTTTTGAAATCCTGCACGATCAGGTAACTAAAATATGGGAGTCAGTATAATGAAGTGAATAAGCTCCCTGGGTTCTAGAATCCAATAGTCCAGGCTTTATAATTTATTATCACTGAGATCCTTGGCAAGTTGTGTAACCCTTTGGAGCTTTCTTGTCCTCATCTGTAAAATGGATATACCCTTAACTAACTTACAGAATTACCACTAGGATTAAAATAAAATCATGTAAATTTTGCCACACAGTGTGCACTTTAAAATACGAACTCTCTTCCTAAAATATAAATCTTAAGAAGCAAACCCTATATTTATACACTTATATTTCTATATTTCTATATTTATCTATTACTGTATTTGTATATATTATTTTATATCTTATATATTTATATATTGCTGTAGAGTTGGAAGAGCTAGAATAATCTTATCCCATCATCCGAATTTTTTAGCGATTAGAAAATTGAGGCCCAGCTTGGTTACGTGACTTCAACTCAAGGTGACAAAACCAGTTAGCAATTAAATTTAGACAAGAAGTAAACTCTCCCTGCTTCTCAATTAGTGTTCCTTACAGTATGCCATGTACATTTCATCATTTCATGCAAATGAGTAAAATACCTGAACAGTTAGAGATGAAACTAGAACACAGTACTGAGTTTAGGACTTGTATTCTTATTAAAAGAAACCATAAAATAGTAAAGTTGCCCCTGCTTTAAGTTAGTTTTGACTCAGAAATTCTTAATATATTTTTGTTATTTCTCTTTAAGGAAAAATATTATCTTGAAAGATGTCATATTACACACCTGCATTTGCTTGAAACTTGGTAGCTTGATAAATTGATAAGATAACTGGGTCATATGTTAAGTTTTTTGAAAAACCAACCCAAACATAGATCCTAATAAAAGAATGTTACATATTTCCTTTTAAAGGCTAAAAAGTATTTCTCAGGGCTCTTAAATTACCATATTTTGATACCAAGGGAAAATAAAATCTGGACTTAGAGTCTTGTTTGTACTTAGAGGGTTTTCCGGACAGGAAGGCAGTCTTGATGCAATGCAGTAAGCCACATACCAGTGGGGTATTACAGGTGAAAACTTTGCAGCTGTACCCCTTCACCACAATGTATTACAACTGTATGCTGGAATATTTCCTGTACAGAAATAGGGTTTGGTTAACTTTGTTTCCCAAGAGTAGATCACATTCAAATGTTATAAAATCATGATTTCCTGTATTTGAATACTTGTGGTTTCTCAACTGGTTCCAATATTTTAAGTTTTTTCTTTTTTTTTTTGTATGACTTCTATTAGTTGAAGATGTATAGAAGCTTTTCTTTCCCTTCTTCAAAATCAACTAAAAAGCAGATACATATGAAAAGAAATAATATTATAAACTAAAAACATTTGAGATTGCAAACATATTTGTATTCTATGTCATAATTAAATGGTAGATTTATACTTTGAAGTAGAAACCAAAAAATCAGCAAGTATCACTATCAGAATACATTTTTAAATTACTAACTATTGAAAAGTATCTCTATTCAATGGCATTTGTTCTCAGTAATGAATGTTTCTCCTGTTGTTATTATAAATAACTGATTAAAAGAAATGTTCTTCATATTTAGAAGTACAGTTAAGTCCAGTCATAATTATAAATAGAAACTTCTTCTGTATTGTATTAAGGCAATGCTGTTTTTTTTTTTTTAGCTTATCAGGTTTTAATGATTATATTGTTGTCCATTTATACCAATTTCTACAAATACATTGTCTCTTCCAGTCACCCCTCAATCCACTATTTCATGCTCAGACCTTTCTATATTTTAACTATTTACTTATCTGCTCTATTCCAGTCATCAATTAAAAACTCTGTAAACTAGCTATCTCTAATCTTTCCAGTGCATTCCCCCTGGGGAATATATCTGGTGTTAATACCATTTTGATATTGTTATAAATGCAGTATATACTTTTAATTGGTTAATGAGGTAAAATAACTGTCTGTTACAAAATAAGAGTTTCACAACAATTACTCTTTCAAAAGTTATCAACTAGGAATATTCCAGTGTAAAAAGTCTCTGTTCCACCCACCCCCCACCCACCCCCCACCAGGGGTATATGTCAGGAAGCATTTGAGGAAATTGATTAATTTTAAGCCTGCTTAAGGCAGTGGATAACAAATAAACTTTTAAGCTAACCAAAAAGTTTAAAAGGGAAAGCTGCAGAATGAGATGTTTACAGAGGCTTTGAAAAGCTCCAACAGATACCTGGGAAACCAAAACAGCATACGCATGCTTAGGCTGTGTACTTGCCTCAGGCTCTGCACATGCATGACACTGACCCGAAAAGGCCCTACACTCTCACCTCTGGCTAACCTTAAGGCTCTGCACATGCAGGAAGGGAAGGCTAAGGTAGAGTTGAAAGCATGCCTCACTAGGCACAAAGAGCATCTCAGCAGACTCAGGGGCTTATTGGTTCTAGACTATTAAGGAAATCTCTAATCGTTAACTGACCACTAAGCTCACCAAGTAGAGACTTCAGTGGCCACACAACAAAGAATACATACTTTTTAGAATTGGTTCATAAATGTTACTAAACACAAACAACAATTACAACAAATAGCAATGACAAAAAGCCTCGGGCAAGGGAGAGAATCTGATTTCCACAGTTGCCACTATTTATTAACAATATAATAGTAACAGAGTTAATAGTCATTAACATAATAAAATTTTGTATCATTTTAAATGTCCAATTTTCAACAAAAATATATGTGATATGCAGAGAAACAAAGTATGGCCAGTATATGGGAAAAGCAATCAATAGAATCTGTCCCTCAGCGGTCCACCTGTTGACCTTGCTAGACAAAGACTTTAGCCACCTATTTTAAATATGTTCAAGAATCTAAAGAAAGCCATGTCTAAGGAACTAAAGGGAAATACGAGAATGACTTTGCACCAAATATATCAATAATGAGATAGATATAAAGAAAAAAGAACCAAATAGAAATCTCAGAGTTAAAAAGTATAGTAACTGAAATGAAAAAATTTACTAGAGGGGCTCAACAGCAGATTTGAGTAGGGAAGAAAAAATTAGTAAGCTTAAAGATAGGTTGGTTGGAACACTACATCAAAAACTAATGATGTAATGTATGGTGATTAACATAACAATAAAAAATTTTAAAAAAAGATAGGTTGGTTGAGATTATTGAGTCTGAAGAACAGAATGAAAAAAGAATTAAGACAATGAATAGAGCCTCAGAGACCTGAGGAATACCATCAAGTGTATCAAGATATGCATGACAGGAATCCTAGAAGGAGAGGAAAGAGAAAGAATATTTGAAGAAATAATGACTGAACACTTCCAAATTTGATGAAAACATTAGTGTACAGATCCAACAGCTCAGTGAACTCCAGGTAGAATAAACTCAAAGATTTCCACACCAAACCCAATCAAACTGTCAAAAGACAACTTTTTGACTCATCATATATATATATATATATATATATATATATATATATATATATATATGATAATCACTAAGATCAACAACTGATTTCTCATCAGCAACCATGTAGGCCAGAGGCAGAGAAATAACATATTCAAAGTGCTGAGAGTAAAAACCTAAAGAGAAAACATTTGCCAAATCAAGTAACCTAAAAGACTGGGATAAATGATAAAGATCAAAATGATTCCACATTCAGATTTCTTCCTAAGAATCCACTTTAAAGAAATGGGAACATGGAAATTATAAATGATACGTTATGAGATGTGTTTTTCTTCTTTAAAGGTAATGAGTTGAAGAGCATAGGATTTATAGCCAGTAGGTCTATCTTATTAAATGTGTGTTCTTGAACATGATACCTGACTTCTCTGAGTCACAGTTAACTTTAAAATGGGAATAATATTTTCCTCACTAAGATAGTGTATAAGAAAAATCTTTGTAAATTGTAAAGGGCTATTTACATGTAGTTTCTTCTACCACAGCTGCCATCAGTATTATTGTTACAAAAATAAGGGTGATGGTGGAAAAGCAGTTTGTTCTTCCCCTACTCTAATCATCCTGGGAAATGGCATCCTGTTGACTTGGCATCCTGGGAAATCTGGAAATGCGGTGGGCGGAGTAATAAAGATGGTGTCCTCTGCTACAACCAGGCTTTACTAACTTAGTCCTGAATGAAGGTTCTAGCTTTGTACTCACTAACCAGCCCTACACAGCTACTCTGCCTCTGTTTTGTCTAATACAAACTAAAAGACAGTTGAAGCAAGACTGATAGAATACATCACTTGCTAGATCTCCTCTTCTCCACCAACTCTTTATTATACACATAAATACAGGGAAGACACTTTCTCTGTATCCCTTTCCTAGGTTGCTTAGTGTGACTGAGTGGGCAAAGGGGCAATGGCCCGGCTTCAGCAGCCCCTGCACAAAGCAATCAGAGCTATTTATCTATGAGGACAGATGGGCACTTGCAACCTTGCTAATAGTCTTGGCAGTGCTATTAAGTAATAAAAACAAATTAAGTGCCAAAATATTCTTTGTACCAGAAATATTTTTAAATAGCCAACACACATGCAAATCTTCCCAAATTAGCCATCAAATGGAAACAAATTGTGGAATAACATTTTAAGTGCAAAAATACATGTACTCTTACCAACTGGCAGATATACAACCTAAAATATATTCATATGCAAAGACCACATATGCTTAGAGTACGGTTTATTATGTATGGCTGGCTAATTTTTTAGATTCTGTCAAATAATGGATAGGAAAACAAAATGTTATAAAAAAATATATAATCTTGACAAGTCATTTGAAATATACCATGTGTTACATGTGGAATGTTCTCCAGTGAAACCAATTTACTTGTTCCCACTTCCCATGACTCAGTATTAGATATTCAAGCTTTCTGAACTATTTTTTGGCAACCAAACTTCCTTGGAATAGTCCTCTTTCCTTCAAGTTATTCAACACAGACATTAATAATAAATCCTCAGTTATAGATATGTAACTAAAGATCATTCACATCATCTCTTTCAAACCTAAAAGCACATAATAAAGTTATTTAAATAGATCACACAAGACAGAGCTCAGAGTTATTCCTTGAGAATAATTAATTGCTACCATATGAAGCACAATATGACTGCATTCAATTTTTAGTTTAATTGTGTTACTAGTAACCTAGAGATTAGCGGGGCAATGTCAGTTCCTAACTGAAAGGCAAAGGAAGATTAGTGAGCTAATGAAAGGTTTGTAAAAAGTGGGTGTGATTGCAGAATAAAATGGAAGGGCTCAGTGCATAATACAAGATCTTTGTAGAATAGGAGACTGTTTAGGAAGGTAAAAGTGTTAACTTTTCAGCACCTATCTTCATTAATTTAAAAACTTTATTAAGCGTATACCATATATCGGACTTTGTGCTATGAATTCACTGGCGAAATGGCTGGAGTTCTTTAAGAATCCTTCTCAGAGAACACACAGAATGCAAGCCAGACCTCAGGAGGGAACAGTAGGCTAACTTTTAGAACCACAACCATTGTCTTTAACCCTCCTAAATCAGGACTCTGTTCCAACACATGCCTCTCTTTCCTTTCTCCTAGTCACTACCCGAACTAGGAGATTTATCCACTCTTTTTAAAAAAAAGAAAAAAAGGTTTTATTTATTTATTTATTTGACAGAGAGGGAGAGACCGCACAGGAGTGAGGGGAGGGGCAGAGGGAAAGGGAGAAGCAGATTCTGCCCTGAGCCGGGAGCCCGATGTGGAACTTGATCCCAGAACTCTGTGATTATGACCTGAGCTGAAGGCAGACACTTAACCAACTGAGTCACCCAGGCGCCCCAGAGAATTATCCCCTCTTGGGTAGACACTGATTTGCATCCCTTTTTCCTCTTCTCACCAACCTCCTCTCTTCTACCTCCCAAACCCTTCCACTGAGCACTCTGGAACACTTGATCTATGAGTAGTGAACTCCCCTAAACCTCAATCTCTTCTTCAGGCATTTTCCCTCCCCCTTTACCTTAGATAAAAATCTTGCCGTTCCCCTGGAACTCTGTGCACCATTGTAACCCTCTGAGGTGGAGACTGTTCATTCCCTCACATCTCTTTTTACCTCAAGGTCAGGAGATAAGATGTTCTTGCTCACCAATGCCACTTGCCTTTACTCTTCTCCCCTCCTGTAAAATCTCCCTGCTCCTTTGAGACTCGTTCCATCTAACTATCTGTCCCCCCAGCCCTCTTTGTTGTTGTCATCTACTAACTTTTTGGTCACTCTCCCTAATTCTCAGAAGTCTCTGGCCCATGGCTTCTTTTTTTTTTTTTCTTTCAAGTTTTTATTTAAATTCTAGTTAACATATAGTATAATATTAGTTTCAGGAATAGAATTTAGTGATTCATCACTTACATACAACACCCAGTGCTCATTACAAGTGCCCCCCTCAGTACCCGTCACCCATTTAGCCCACTCCCCACCGACATCAACATCCTTACAAATGACCCAGCCAACACCCCAGCTTGATCTCCTCACTCTAGTGATCTTCACAACATGGAACTACTCACTCTCACACAAGCCCTGGACCTTGTCGTCATCCCAAACGGTTCTGCCTCCTAAGTCACTCATTCCAGCCTCTCATCTCACTTGTGGTCTGTCTCTCCAGCCTGCTCACTCAGCAAGCTCCACTATGGTCATTCGTTAAACTATAAATAAACCTATCCCTTCTTTCTCCCTGTCCATCAGCTCACTCTATTTTCTCATCCCCTTTTAACCAGCTTATATTCTTACTTCATCATTTAAAACACCCTCTTGCAAATAAATACCCTGAACTTTGATGCTTTGTCTTTCCATGACACTCTCCTGACAAAACGCTAAGGCTGGACAAACCTAAAGCTATGTATCAACACATTAACTCCCTCTTCCACTCTTCAGAATAGCCAACTCCTTACTCCAGATTTCCACTTGAATAGCTTATTGCTTCATCTAACTCAGCTTGCCTAAAAATGAACTCATGATCTCCCCTCTTCTACCCCACATATACCACAAACCTACTCCCCAATGGGACAGCTCAGTCTTACCCAACTCAGTAAATGACTTCAGCGTCCACACAGTTGCTCAGGCCAGAAACCTGGGGGTCATCCTTGACACCTCCCTCTCCTTGTATCTAATCAGTCGATAAATTTTTATGTCCCAAGAATCTCCCACACATCACTCTTCTGCCACCAACCATACTCTAGGTGTAGACCATTGTACTTGCTTCCTGCCTGGTCCTTCACATCCAGGCTTGCCCCCTTTTTAATCCACTCTCTATACAGGATCCAGAAGCTTTTAAAATAAACATACATTTGACTCATTACTTCTTTGCTTAAAACTTTTCAAAGATATCCCATTGATGTGAAGGTAAAGTCAAAAACTCTTAACCTGGCCTAAAAACAATAGTTTTTATTACCTACATTTCACAAATGAGGAAACTGAGGCTCAGAGTCATTAAATAAGCTGCTCAAGTTGTAGAGCAGTGACTTAGGGATTTCATCCTATGGGAGTGTCATACCAGAAAGACATTTTATGATGGAGAAATAAAATACAAAGATTCTATCTGTATCGTTTATAAATTTATGGCTCAATGTGTGTCTGAATGGACAATTGACTAAAATTGCCTTTAAAATACTAATTGTACTCATTTTAGCTTTTCATCAGAAGTTTTGAAGACAAATACATCCTTATAATGAGGGAAGGGATCAAACATGCTTTTGCAAATGTACTTACAGACATACAATGTAAAATTTTTTCAACAGAAGTTTATTTGGAGTGAATTTATTAATACCCCTTTGTTAACCAAGGAAAATAGGGTGTACAAAGGAAAATCCTGACAAACACATAGCTGACATATTTGGGGATTTATTTCTATAGTAGTTTTCTATTGTTTTCTGAATTTTCAGAGTTGTCTGTAATGTTCAGATTGAAGTATGTAACCACAGAGCCAGCCTCACACAGAGTTGTGAACTAAGTAAAGTTTGTCTTTGGCTCTCTTCCAAATCTCTCTTTTTGAACTCTTCACAACTCCTCCCCTAAGTGCCAGTGTTGGTACAGTCCACTTTCATTGCCCTTAAACTGCTCATGGCTTCCCACAATGGTTCCCAGCTTGGATTGCCTTATATTATGGACCTATTCCAACCCTCGCCTTGCACATCAAAACTTACTAGATTTTTTTTCCTTAAAGCCCCACTCTGCTTTCCAATGTGACAGCCAATTTTCATAAGCTATTATATATTAATTTTAATGGAGAATTCTGGAGACAATACCAGAGACAAGTCTTTTCTTTTCACTCTATTTTCTGTGTAACCTGTCTACCAAGAATATAATTTTTAACTTTACATTCTATTATTTGCATTACAAAAAAACAATAGGTTTGTAAATATGCTTTTTCTAAACTCATTTGCCCTCTTCCACATCTTACCCCTTCCCACATCTTAGCCACCTCTGGTTATGACTGTCCTAAACCAAAGGACTGACTCATTGGCAGTCCGGAGGGGAGATAAGCAATGAGATATTCCTTTATCTCTTAAGTCATAGCCAACACGGAGGGCCACATTTTAGTAGATGTGCAGCAGAAAACTGTATTGAACTATGATTACAGTGTTCCTGAATATCCAGGTTCAAGGCTTATTATTTTCTTCTCACAAGCCCAACCCATCATTAAGAAATCTGGCAAGTAAGACCCTTAATCACAACCTCACAGCTCCTGATAAAGACACCCAAGCTTCAGAAACGTTCTATGAGCATTAGTCACCATACACTACATTATTAGTTTTTGATGTAGTGATCCACGATTCATTGTTTTCATATAACACCCAGTGCTCCATGCAGTACGTGCCCTCCTTAATACCCATCACCGGGCTAATGTATCCCCCCACCCCCCTCCCCTCTAAAACCCTCAGTTTGTTTCTCAGAGTCCATAGTCTCTCATGGTTCATCTCTCCCTGCGATCCCCACCCCCTTCATTTTTCCCTTCCTTCTCCTAATGTCCTCTGTGCTATTCCTTATGTTCCACAAATAAGTGAAACCATATGATAATTGACTTTCTCTGCTTGACTTATTTCACTCAGCATAATCTCCTCCAGTCCCATCCATGTTGATGTAAAAGTTGGGTATTCATCCTTTCTGGTGGCTGAGTAATATTCCGTTGTATATATGGACCACATCTTCTTTATCCATTCATCTGTTGAAGGGCATCTCGGCTCTTTCCACAGTTTGGCTAGTGCAGAAATTGACAACCTGAATAGGCCAAAAACCAGTAACGAGATTGAAGCAGTGATCAAAAACCTCCCAAAAAACAAGAGTCCAGGGCCTGATGGATTCCCTGGGGAATTCTACCAAAGAAGAAATAATACCTATTCTCCTGAAGCTGTTTCAAAAAACAGAAACAGAAGGAAAGCTTCCAGACTCATTCTGTGAGGCCAGCATTACCTTAATCCCCAAACCAGGCAAAGACCCCGTATAAAAGGAGAATTTCAGACGGATATCCCTGATGAATATGGATTCCAAAATCCTCAACAAAATCCTACCTAATAGGATCCAACGATACATTAAAAGGATCATCCACCACAACCAAGTGGGATTTATCCCCGGGATGCAAGGGTGGTTCAACATTCACCAATCAATCAATGTGATAGAACACATTAATAGGAGGGAGAAGAACCATATGGTCCTCTCAATTGATGCAGAAAAAGCATTTGACAAAATACAGCATCCTTTCCTGATTAAAAATCTTCAGAGTATAGGGATAGAGGGAACATTCCTCAAGTTCATAAAATCCATCTATGAAAAACCCACAGCGAATATCATCCTCAATGGGGAAAAGCTGAGAGCCTTTCCCTTAAGATCAGGTACAC